>NW_027468870.1:12493893-12503893 GCF_046254945.1 Alosa pseudoharengus
CAGGCAGCATTGCCCACAGCTGCGGGGCGATGGGCACCGCTTCGTGTGACATGTTGTGGGGGTGTCCACACCCAGTCCTCGCTGCCAGCATTCCGGGCTATTTCTGTCCTCTGTCCATTGTCACCTGGACCCAGCTCCCGAGCCCCCCTTTTGTTTTCCAGCCCTCTATTCTGTTCAAGGTGGAGGTGGGCGTAGGGAAAGGGGAGAGAGGGTGGGGGTGGGGAGTGGGGGGGTTGTAGCGTGTTCTTGATTTCATTCTCTGTTTCGCCTCACAATGACTTTTATTAATAGGCCTGTTTGTTATTGAACTGCGGGCCGAAACAAAAGAGTGACCGCACGCTGAACACACAAACATCGCGCGACAGATACGCCGACGGTTTATTTTTGCACTCCCGAAACGGCACGGCCGGGCGGACGGTCGGCAGGCAGTTGAGCGAGCGATGCCGAGCCTCGGTCTCGCCAGGCGGCGGCGAAACGACCGCTTCACGAATAAAAAGCGCACGCCGTAAAAAAAAAACGTCTTCCTGCCCGCCGTGGATTCTTAGACGGCTAAATTACAGGCCCTTCGCATAACAAGGAAGAAGGAGGCCAGGGAAGGAAGAGAGAGAGAGAGAGGAGGAGGAGGGCTGTCGGGGGTGTTGTGAAGTGTCTGTTTATGTGGCGATACTGATTTGACTGCATAATTTCCCGCCGAGCACTTTTTTTTTACTGTACTGGGAGGCAAGACTCTTTCGCAGGGAGGATGTCAAAACAAATCAGTAGATGTGTGAAAACAAATCTGCGTTGCGTCTGGAGTTCTTTTCGCAAACCCCCCACTCAACCACCCCCACTGCCACTCTCTCCGTCTCTCTCCCTCTCTCTCTTTCTCTCTCTCTCTCTCTCTCCTACTTTACAAAGTGAGCCGCTCACATCTTCAGGCTTGACCTGAGTCAAATAGGTATGTCAAACACTGCTACGGCTGTGAAGGCACAGAAATCTATGCGGAGCAAAAATAGCTGTGTTCTGTTAATGACGCTCAAAATACCTAACCTTGTCCTTCAGGTAGCCAAAAAAGCACAGATGATCATCAGCATCTGTCAGTCAAATTTAAATATGTCTCTGTCTATCCCCCATATAAACCCCTTGTCAAATGTCATGGAGTAGATAGACATAATGCATCTCCACTTCAGAAGAGGGGGATGAAGAGAGCAACACTGGGAGAGATGTAAGGATGGATAGAGGGTTGCAAGGGCTGGAGGAACAGAGGTTACTCTTTGAAAGGGCCTCCCAGGGAAGTGACTGTGGCGCATGATCTGAATTCATGATCTCCCTCCGTCATGATAAATCAATGAGCGCTCTTCGTTTGTTTTGGTTAGCTTGAGAAGTCCCCTATTATTTTCATACTCATATTTATATGTGCGGATGTGTGTTGTGCATTTGTGTGTGTGTGTGTGTGTGTGTGTGTGTGTGTGTTTGGTTGAGGTATGGGCCATCAGTTGCCTACTCTGTGGCTTGTTAGAAAAGCACAAATCTCACATACTTGCATGGTAATTTGGCCAATTAGCATCACAGCGCTGGGTGGCATCGGAATTACAGCGCGCCAAACACAACACAAAAATAAGAAGCGTAATTTACGAGCTTTCATTTGCAATTCCGAGGGAATAAATCTAAGGCGGATCCAATGAAACAGGCGTGGCGCTGGCTGCTGAGAGAACGATTGGGGGGGGGGGGGACGTAAATTATTAAGCCCTATAAATTTCTTTTGTTTAAAACCTGCGCAAATCCAGAAAATAAATAAAAACATGCAAACGCGGGGGACAAACAGCCACGAAACAGAGTGCTTGGATTAGCCCCGCAAAACAATATTTTATCATCAAATTCCTCTTTTTTTTTTTCTGCCATCAGACTAGCAGGGATAAATCAGCATAGAATCCTTTCACTTGTGTTGACTTTTTTCCCTTTTCTCCCTCATTTAAACTCACACGGGCCACAGTGCTACCGGGACTCCAGTCGACCTCTGTGCGCGCGCCTCCACTGTTGTTCTTTGGCAGTGAAAATAACAATAAAGCAGGCGGCGGCGGCAGTGGTGATAAGGGAGAATGATACATGCAGTAAAAGGCCTGATGGATGGGCCCTGCCTCGTCTCCAATTGACCGTGTGACATCAGCGCCGTGATGCCTGTGTCAGAGATGTAGCGCTAATGGCAGCCTAAGCTACGGTGCCTGACTGAGCAATCTATTAGCACTTAATCGCCCCCCCAACTCCCCAGCACACACACATTCAGACACACACACACACACACACACACAGCGTACACCGTAGCCAGGAACAGCAGTATATTCTGGCTCATGCTGCAAGGCACCAATTCATCCCCCTGGGTGTATGACTGTGTGTGTGTGTGTGTGTGTATAAAATTATTTGTGTATGTACAGCATGCACCTACACATGGATGCCAATGTGTGTGTGTGTGTATGTGTGTGTGTGTGTGTGTATAAAAGTATTTGTGTATGTACAGCATGCACCTACACATGGATGCCAATGTGTGTGTGTGTATGTGTGTGTGTGTGTGTGTGACAGAGAGAATGTGAATATGCAGGTTTATGTGAGCACCTGTCTCTACGTCTGCGTGCGTATCTATGTGAGGTAGTGCATGCACATGCGTATCTATGTGAGGTAGTGCATGCACATGCTTATCTATGTGAGGTAGTGCATGCACATGCATGGCTGTGTGAGGTAGTGCATGCACATGCTTATCTATGTGAGGTAGTGCATGCACATGCTTATCTATGTGAGGTAGTGCATGCACATGCGTATCTATGTGAGGTAGTGCATGCACATGCTTATCTATGTGAGGTAGTGCATGCACATGCATGGCTGTGTGCATGGCTGGCTAGCTCCCAAAGACCAAACAGACACCTTCAAACAGACACCTTCTCCTGCTCCCCACCCCTCAGCCTCCTCCACCCACCACCCCCACCACCACCACCCTCCTCTCCCCACGCCCCCTTATCCTCCACATAAAGGGGGCGAGGAATGGATTTTGATGTGATTTAATTCCTGGGGGGCCCTGCACTTTGGACACAAATCTCCGTGGTCACTGCGGGCCCATCAGCGGAATGGCCGCAGCCTATTGATTTCAATTAAAGATGAAAACGAAGCCATTCCGGAGAACAAGGCGCCGTGTAATTTCTCTTGTAAAAACATTACTATCCGATTCTCATTTTCTCATCAGGAATTGGTGGATGTCAGCATCAGGGCCAGTAGTCGGGGGCTGGGGGGGGGGGGGGTAGGTTGTGCTCTGGGACTAAGCTATTGGGGAGGGGGAAGGGGGGTGGTCTGTAAAACAATAAACAATAAGCCACCATAAATCATAATCATTTCATAACCTAAACATTATCATAGCAATGTGTATCTCTCAGTACCCTATCATTAATTCACACATGGACTGGCTCTGCTCATTATAGTTTAAAAAAAAAAATCTTTGTACACAACAACACGTTATTACTATCAGCTGAAACTATTTAGATGCTAAGCCTACTTTTAGAGTGCAGTAAAATCCATGTTTTGTGTTTGAATTTGAATTGAGAATAACTTCGGCATATCCTGCTAACATTTTGTATTTTAAAATGTCCTATTCCACCATTTCTAAATTGACTGAGCAAATAGTAATGGAGGTCAAAGCCTCTCACTAAATGGGGTTAAATGTCCCCCAGCAGCTTGGCCCTCTGCAGGGTGCGATCAGGTATGTGATCACGTTATTACTTATTCATGGCTAGATGGATATCAGTGTATCTTCTTGACACAATGTGTCCAGTTGCACAGCAGAGCAACGTCTAAATGAACAGCAAGCCTTTCACTGAGAAGAGTGTGTATACAGAGGAAGATAAACACACTACTCTCTCATCTTCACTCTCTCTCCCTCCATCTCTCCCTCCCCCTCTCTCTCTCTCTCTCTCTCTATCTCACTATTTTTCTCATCGAGTGAGGCAAGATGGATATGTCCTGGCCCGCTGAACATCAACTTCCTCATATTATCTCTGGGGTCTCCCACTTCTGTCAGCAGGGGAAATGTAGCCATTTCCTCCAACTGTCTGCGATGCACATGTGTGATGAGGCTCTTTGAACCGGTGTCTTTGTTTTGGATCCGACGCATATCTCACCTCCCAGCTCGCGGTGGTGCCGCAGTCCAAGAGGCAGCTTCAGCACGAGCGCGAAAAAGAGACGCAGGAAACGGTAAGATGGTATGACAGATGTAAGGCCGGCAGCGTCCGGAGACCGTCCCGATGTAGGAAGTGGTCGGCGTAACAGAGCCGGCGTTTTCACACAAACACCTTGCGACTTTACACCGTGACGCACAAGAATATTATATAGCGTTTTGGCACCTGCGCTGCCGTGCTAAAGCGCGACGGCCAACAGCAGTGACGCTGAGCGGCAAAGATCAAGTGTTTTCGCTTAATTCTAAATCGCTGGTGTTGACCCGGCTTATCCGGAGTAAATACCCCCAGCCTCACAGAGAGGCTGCCAAGGCAAAGGCGCAGTGCTTAACCTCGCAGGGGTCACCCAATAAATTCCGACTAAATTATTTTCTCGCGTACCTTCCAGCCTGATCGATACCCATCCCCAGCGAGCGCCCCCGCTCACTCGCTCGTGCCGGTGCCGCCCGCCGTCACTACGTTACGTTTCTCTCTCAATTAATTAATTAATTAATTAAACCTATTCCTTTATTTGGCTCGCTTTCCATCACAATCTTACTCCCCCTGCTACACCCTCCATACATATACAACCCCCCCCCATCCCCACCCCCCACACACACACTCCTCCACCTCCTCCTCCCCTGTTTCTCTCCTCCTCCACCTCCCTCCACCCTCCTGCTCCGTGGAGGAGGTGGTCCGCAGAAGGCGGGTGAGCAATTATTGAAATGGGACCCAGGTGGCCCTCCATCCCTCTTCCCACTTGAGCAGCGGCAGCGGCGTCTTGACGGCTAATCGATTAGCGCTCTCATGAAAGCAGCCCCGCGCCCTCTGACCCCGCCAGTAAGCCGGCCGTCTGACAGCTGACACACGGAGTGCTTTATTTGACTGAATTAGAAAATTGCAGCGTTTCCCCTTTTTTTTTCTTTTCCTTTCTATCTTTCTTTCTTTCTTCCTCTCTTTCTTTTCGCTCTACCGCTCTTTTTATGGCTGTCACGGGGAGGGAGGGATGAGAAGGTGTGAGAAAAAAATGTATGAAGGGGTGGACATGTTCTTTTCATTTTCATGCTGTGGAGAGAGATAAAGAGAAGGAGGGGAGTGCAGGGATGGAGGAAGAGAGAGAGAGAGAGAGAGAGAAAGAGAGAGAGAGAGAGAGAGAAAGAAAGAGAGAGAGACTGCTTGTGGCATTTTATCTCAATCGATGAGAAACTCTTGATGTGGTGGGGTCATAGTGTGGTATGTTTTAGCACACACACACACACACACACACACGCACACACACACACGCACACACACACACACGCACACACACCAGATTCTCCAAACAACTCAAATCCTTTGTATTGATAGAGTCATTGTTGAGTTGCACAGAAGTGGTGATGTGTTTTTCATCTCCAAATCCCTGTGATTAAAGCCTAAACCTGACAATGGAGTCAATCTCATAAAGGAGCCAACAACAACAAGCACTTTCATAGCATAACATCGCCATTAGCTCCCAAACCTTCAAAGAAAAAGACAATGATAACAAAAACACCGCCACAGAGAAGATACCCCCCAAATCCCCCACCACACACACATTACAAATTGGTTTAGGGCTGTTTCATCCTTAATCTTTCATGTAGATTTGCATAAGCTGCTTTGCAGATTTCGCACAAGGATCTATGTTAAAAAAAGAAAATGTGTGCTATAAAAAAGTGGACAGCACAAATGTTGTCCAAGCCCTCCAGACGGTGCAACCCCACATCCCCCACCAGCACCCCCCCACCCCCCCCCCCCCCTACACACACACACACACACACACACACACACCCAGAGCTCAGGTGTAGCGCCCACCCCCCCCCACCCCACCCCACACACACACACACATGCACCCACACAGTCAACCTGACGGATGAAGTGATAGAGTGGGAAAGGCGGGATGAGAGAAAAGAGTTAAAAAAAGAGAAAGAAGGAAGCTATGGTACGATGTGCCATCTGTGATATGCTTCCAAACTGTCTTAAAAAAAAAAGGCTCCGCACCGCCAAGCGTCAATTTCACTGTCATCAAATGCAGATCCGATGCTCTGCACCCAATGACAAACTCCACCTCCATTATCATACTTTAACTGTGGACAGATTAACATTATCATATCACCAATTTCTCTAAAGTTATTGAAATGCATTCTCCGGGAACAGTGTGTTTTTGGTCGGGGAAACCTTAAATCTTGGGGAATTGCTTTGAGGAGCTGAATACAGGCGACTGAGTGTGTGTTTATAGGAGTGATATATGAATCATATTTCTTGTTGATGACAGCATTTCATCAACAAATAAAGCCAGATTATGAGATGCATACATGATGCGGCCAAGAAAGAAGAAATAAAATAAACAAAGAAGGAAAAATAAGAAAAAGTTTACCAAAAAAGAATAAATCAGACCTCTTCCAAGCTTTTATTTCATTAAGCGTGCTTAACCGATTCATTGTAAAATACAGTGCGACTCCAACTAATAATTTTTACTTTGACTCCAATGTTATATGGCTACGATTCCCGTCAGGGGCAGACTGCACATGAATACAGTAATTGACCAGATATATAATCCTCCTCTGACAGATCCCACAGTGACATCTGGAATGGCAGAATCCGCCTGTTGTGTAAGTACAGCTGCCAGAACACACCAATTAACCACACGCATTCCTCTGGCGCTGCTTGACTAACGGTTTTTGTGAACTCCGAGAAGAGTGTGCGGCGGAGAGGCCTTCTGCTTGCCGTCGTCGGCGTCTTGTTATCCCCACTCTAAATCACAGAGAACAGGCGACGGAGGTACGAGATGTGACGGAGGTACGAGATGTGACGGAAGCGATCAGGGCAGATAGGATGGTGCTAATTTGTCTTCACGCCCCGCAGGAACCTTATTTGCTAGTCATGCAGCGCAACACCGCTTGGCTTTGTGGTTTCAGGTAGTGCTTCTCATGTGTTCCTGACTGTTAAGGAGGCTGGCACGAAAGAAAGAGAGAGAGAGAGAGAGAGAGAGAGAGAGAGAGAGAGGGAAAGCGAGAGGAAAAGAGAAGTGGGCGTGTTGTTACAGCCAATTAGCTTCAGGTACTTGCTCACACTTTTGTGAGAAGCAGCATCTTTGAAGTGTGTGTGGCAGCTGCTTGAAATAGTAATTTTTTGACGCTAGGTATGAGTTCTGAGGGTGGTGTATTTGTAGGTGGTGACGGAGGGGACATTTGGTATTGTAATTTGTAGTGTGTTTGTGTGAAGCTTGATCAGAAGTGTGGCCAGAATTCTGAACTCCATATGCCAATACATCACACTGATTATTTGTGTGTGTGTGTTTGTCTGTATTTGTGTGTGTGTGTGTGTGTGTGTTTGTGTGGGTACACCTTTGTGTGGACAAGGCTTGTTTGTTGACTTTTAGGCGTCTGCTGCATGTCGTCGAGGACATCCCATATGCCGTGTCAGGCCATCGATCTTCAGGGGCCCAGGAGAAGTTTTGAGGGTGAGATGTGGGGGGGGCGACGGGACAACAATGGCCAGGCACAGTGGGACGCTGGCGCGCTCTTCCTGGAGCGTTCCGAACGGGAAGCCGCCTCTCGGAGCGCTTCGCGGCCTCACCCCCCCTCCCCCTCGTCTCCTTACCGCCCGACAGGAAACCCTGAACCGTCCACAACAAAGGGCCCAGCGCCAGACACATGACATCATCTCGCCGCTCACAGGACCAGAGACAAGCGGTCAGGTACAGCGCTGCAACAGAGGGAGATCTCATTTCTCCGATTTCCCACAGAGCCGACGCGAGAAAGGCCTGCAGCCCCTAGTCCAAAGTTGCACCGCACGTGTATACAATCCAATGTAATGGCGCCAATTAACAGCGGGGAGACACATTTGATCGATTACTCTATCACCAATTCCCAAGTAGGACTGACAGGCATTTTAGTATTAGATTAAATCCGGCCGGCCAGAAGAAGATGCCATTAATTACACAATGACAGCCGCGGGACAGACATGATACGCTTCTCGGAGTACACATGTGACGGCTAAGATAAAGTCTTCCCAGAGTTAAGCATTGACCTTACTCTCTCTTGCGTGCGCTCTCTGTCGAAGTCACTTTGGCGATTTTGCTGGGTAACATTCAGGTTGGCACGGTGGGTAAACAGTGCCAATCAGGGTTTGCGGCGAGCGAGCGAGCGAGCGAGCGGGCGGGCAAGCGAGTGGAGGAGCGGGAGAAGGGCGCAGGACAGGACAGGACAGCACAGAGGGTGTTGATGACAGGCAGGCAAACAGCAGGGTTGGCAGCTGCGCTTCGCCTCTTGGCTCTCTTCCTCCTATTGTGACCCAGCCCGGGGGGAGCACCGCAGGACATAGTGTGCCAGGGACATAAAACGCCAACCCCCCCCCCCACGGCTCCCGAGCTCGACAGGAGGGCACCTTCTCTCTTTCTTTCTCTCAATCCCTGTCTCTCTCCCTCTCTCTTCCCCGTACACTGTTTTTTTCTTTTTTTTTCTCTTTTTTTCTCTGTCCCTATGTTTTATGTTTTCTCTCCTTCTCCCCTCCTCTCTCTCTCTCTCTCTCTCTCTCTCTCTCTCTCTCTCTCTCTCTCTTTCTCTCTCTGTCTCTGTCTATCCCTGCTCTGCCATCCTCACTTCCTGAAATACGTCCTAAATAGCCGGTCTGGTAGCGGTGAATCCTCCAGCCACGCTATTCATTTGTGGCTCCCGCGGTGCGGCTCCCCCCCCCAAAAAAATAAAAAAATAAAAAAAACTCTCCCGAAAAACTCTGGTGCAACAAAACAAAAGGACTTGTTCATGGGGGGAGAAAAATCTCAGTAAGCAAATGAAAGAGTGTGGTCACTACTGGCTTCTCCGCGAGTGAGGACACTCCGGCTTCTTGGCCGCGCTCCCTATATAAGGAGTCGTCACCGCAGGGTGGCCATGTAATCTGTGGAAAGGGCTATTTTCTGTCCCTCCGCTCTCGTAATACAGTGGCTTTTGGCCAAACACGTTAGCGATACGCTGAGGGAAGTTGACAGTGTGAATTGAGGCGACTGGGGTGTTGTAGTCGAAATTGGAGTCCCAGCAAACCAAAGGCAGTCTGAGATTGCGGACAGGTTGGAGACAGACAGTGGCATTTCACAGTCTGAAAACAATGGAAACTGCTTTAGTCAGCCATTGTCATGTAATTTGAATACCTCGGATGACTTGTTAAGAGGTTATGAATCTATGCATACACTCCCCCACACACATCCACGCTTGACTAGCTTAGTCAATGTTTCATGTACACTTTAGAATGTTGTGGTGGCAGTGTTTTGGGTTCTCAAAACACAGGGTTGGGATTCCAGCATCTCATTGTGAAACGTTTCAATTGACACCACTTTACTGTGTTACTGTATGTCATATGATCCAATTGTCCTGAAAAGAATGTAAGGAGTCGAACACAGTGCCCAGCAAATGTATATATATACTCTTTTTTTTGATCCCGTGAGGGAAATTTGGTCTCTGCATTTATCCCAATCCGTGAATTAGTGAAACACACTCAGCACACAGTGAGGTGAAGCACACACTAATCCCGGCGCAGTGAGCTGCCTGCAACAACAGCGGCGCTCGGGGAGCAGTAAGGGGTTTGGTGCCTTGCTCAAGGGCACTTCAGCCGTGCCTACTGGTCGGGGTTCGAACCGGCAACCCTCCGGTTACAAGTCCGAAACGCTAACCAGTAGGCCACGGCTGCCCCAAATGGCTTTCCAGCTAAATGAAATGAAATGAAATCATTCTCCGATCTTGGACAAAGTGGTAGACATAACAGATTACGGGTCAGGGCACACAAGCTGAGGGTGCAAGGACAGTCAGAGGACAGAT
>NW_027468870.1:12513893-12521393 GCF_046254945.1 Alosa pseudoharengus
GCTCCCACCCCCGAACAAAGGCGCAGAGAACAGAGAGCTGATTGAGTGGGTGAGTGATTGACAGATCGGCTGGGAGCAAGTTTGATTGACAGGACTCCCCACTCTTCTCCCAGTGGCCTTATCTCCGTCAGGGCTTCCTTCCTCCTCCTCCTCCTCCTCCTCCTTCTCCTCCTCCTCCTCCTCCTCCCCACAGGCCACCCCCCACCCCGACACACACACACACACACACACACACACACACACACACACACACACACATGCTCAGCAGTCCTCTGCGCTTTGGATCACCAGAGAAACACACACACAACACACACACACACACAGCCATACACACACGCTTATTTCAGAAGCGAGACATAGAGAGAGAAAGAGAGAGTGTGTGTGGTGCATGCTCACATGCAAAGGAATAACGGAATAAGCGTGTGTGTATGGCTGTGTGTGTGTGTGTGTGTGTGTGTGTGTGAATATGTATGTCTGTTGGAGTGTGAGCAAGTGTGTGTGAGAGAGCAAGAAACTCGAACGATTGACAGAGGAGCAGAAAGCACAAAAGGAGAGTGCAAACAGAATTGAATTAAGTGCAGAAAGGGGAGACAGTCTGATGGAGATTGAGTGGGGAAGAGAGAAAGACTGAGAGAGAGAAAAGAGAGACTCCAACAGAAGCACACTCTCTCTCACAAACTCTCTCTCACACACACACACACAGGCACACATGGGCGAATGGATACACCTCTTTTGAGGTCAACCAGGCGGATGATGGGATTGTTGGGGGCGAACAGCATATTGTTAACCCTATATTAACTTGGAGAGGTAGAGGTCGATGGCTGGTTATTAGCCCTTTCTCCAGTGGCGGATTAACCAGGCCACACGCAGGCGCACACAAAAGAGCCTGTCACTGAGAAAGCAAACGATGACAGCCCTCCCTCCGACTAGCACAAGCGCAGGCTAAGAATCCATACAGGCAAGGGCTTTCTCTATCTCTCCATCCCTCTCTCTCTCTCTCGTTCTCTCAGTTTTATTCTCTTACCCTACATTCTCTCCTGTCCCTTTCTCCCTTGTCCTCAGTGTACCCCTTTCACTCAGCTGTCTACTCTCTTTTTTCTATCTGCCTTTCTCTCCTCAAATATCTTGCGATATTACTATATTATTGCCCCTTTTTCCTTTCCTTACAATCTATCAATCAGTCTATCTATCTATCTATCTGTCTATCTATCTATCTATCTATCTATCTATAATTACCCCCCCCCCATCCTCCTCTCCCCACGCTACTGCACATTTCAGTGGGGACACAATGGCCCCCAATCTGGCCAGGCTTGGTCAGACAATAGAGGCCTCACCCTGGGCAGTGGCTAATGCTGCAGAGCCATGTGGCGCTGAATGGAGCGCACTAATACATACATTCATGTCATCACAATATTGCCTGCACTCAATGGACCACACTCAAACTTAACCCCGCTGACTCTTTCACTCTCTCTCTCTCTCTCTGTCTCTCTCTCTCTCTCTCTCTCTCTCTTTTTGTTGCTCTTTTCTTTCTCTCTCTCTCTCTTTTTGTTGCTCTTTTCTTTCTCTATTTCACTCTTTCTCTCTCCCTCTCTCCTTTTTTAACCTTCTCCCTCCTCCCCCACCGACTTTACTAATGCTTGTACACAAACATGGAGGGAGAGAGAGAGGGAGAGAGGGAGAGCACAAAGGAGGAAGGGAGGGTGCAGTGAGAGAGACTGTTCATATTTTGGGAATATCCTGACAAAGAAAAAAAGATCTAGTGCTGAATTTTCTCCCTGTGTAAAGCTATGGGGCAATCCATCCATGACCTGTAGGAGGGAGTTTTTCCTCTGCTAGTTGCTGCTGTTGGTTTGTTGGTTTGTTTGTTGATGTTGTTTTTAATGAATTCTCCTCCACCTGGCTATCCCCACTCGAGCCACTGCTCCTCCATTAAAAATGCATCGCGGGGCCAATGTGACCTATTTCAAGTCTCTCCTATTGACTTCCCAGCTATTCCCTCACCAAGCGCTTAACTAGCCTCCTTCAACCACCACCCTCCTTCTCCCTCTTCCTCTCCCTCCCTCCCTCTCTCTCTCTCTCTCTCTCTACCCTTCTTTCATTCTCTCCCTCAATCCCTCCCTCCCTCCCTCCTCACCCTTCCAGGACTTTGTTTTGGTTTAGGCTGCAGAGGTCCAGATGTTGAGCTACTCGTCCAGCTCTGGCCAGCCAGGGGGGGCTGAGAATGGAGCCGGAGGTGGAGGGGTGGGGGGGACAACACAGGAAGTCCCACGGTATCCACGGGAACCCCTCACATTCCATCTTCCGCAGGGCTCCCTGACAGGCCTGACATCTCCCAGCGCGCGCTCAGGGGCGGACCGAGGCGAGCGAACGTGCGAACGGACAAATGGAGAGAAGGAAGAGAAAAGAGGAGAAGAAGGAGGGAGGAGAAGGAGGAGGACAAGCAGGGAACAGAGGACCGGAGACATGGAGGAACTGGAGGATTAAAGGAGGGAATCTAGATTCCCAGGAGAAAGCCTCACACCAGCCAGTTCAACTACCCCCCCCCCCCCACCTCCTTAACTTTACTCCTTCACCCACACTCAGAAAGACAAAACAAAATCTCCCATAACACACAATTCACACAGAGACAGGGTTGAGTGTGTGTGTGTGTGTGTGTGTGTGTGTGTGTGTGTGTGTTGTGTGCATATGTGTGTGTGTGAATAAGATACAGGGAGATTAGCAGAAGAGGACAAGTGAGGTGTATTTTGTGGGAAAATAGAATCCTTGGTAAACTTATCGATACACTTTTGATGGGCGTCCTTCACAATGCCTGGCAGTGATCTGAAACCCAGTTGTCTACCTTGTCTCTTGTGTCTCTCCCACCCACACACACACACACCCACACACACCCTTCCTGGCCTGAACATCTCCCATCACAGGAATAATAGGCCCGTGTAAAGTGAGACACCTGAAGTGAGCCGACGAGAGGGGATCTGGTGAATGCTCTGACACGGCAGTGTCCAAGTGTGTGAGTATGTGTGTGCGTGTGCGTGTGCATGTGCATGTGCATGTGCATGTGCGTGTACGTGTGCGTGTGCGTGTGTGTGTGCGTGTGCGTGTGCGTGTGTGTATGTGTGTGTGTGTGTGTGTGTGTTTATGTTTATGTTTTTGTTTTCGCATCTATGGGTTTACGTGGTTGTTTGGGCTTTGTTATGAGAGAGCTCATGTCCATACCTGTGTGTGTGTGTGTGTGTATAGAGTATGTGAGTATGTATTTGACATCGCACTATCCCATTTTTCTATCATTAAGCCCTTGAGTGCATCCCCTGTGTCGCTTCCCTGTGAGGGCCCATGCGTTCCATGCAGAGCTCAGTCAGGGACACTGCTGTGTGTGTGCTCCTCAGCCCGTACCCAGACATGAAAACACACTCGGAAAATAAAGGGAGGGGTCACATCGGAGAAAACTACCAAACAATGGAGGCCCTTAACAGGGCTGGAGTGGCGCTGTGTGTGTGTCTGTGTGTGTGTGTGTGTGTGTGTGTGTGTGTGTGTGTGTTTGTGTGTGTGTGTGTTTGTGTTGTCTGTGTGATTGTGTGTGTATGTGTGTGTGTGTTTGTGTGGTCTGTGTGAGTGAGTATCTGTGTGTGTGAAGAAGTTGAGCAGGCAGGGGTTTATCTGCGAGCGATTAAAACATACGGTGAAGGGGGTCTAGAAAGTGAAGAGGCGTCTATGAGATGTCAGGCGCCCTTTGTGCCCATGTCAATGAGGGCCATTTGAAGTAATCTCACTAAGCCTCACAAGGGCTGCAGCACACACACACACACACACACACACACACACACACACACACAGAAGAGGTTTAGGCTGCGGGACCAGGAGGAGCGAGGGGCTTGACTGAGACCATATGGCAGAGCAGGGAACCAGCCCCCCCCCCCCCGATAATGCAGCAGGTTGTAAAACTACCACCGCATACCCACTCTAACACAACACACACTCATACACACACACACACCATTATATATTTATATATATATATATATATATATATATATAAACACACAAGTATATTAGTTAGCAGCACCAGGAGCATATAATAGCATTAACGGGGCAATTTTCTGAACTTAAAGGCAATCAAAATTGTTCCCCACAGAAAGCCAAATTCTAGCTATTGTATGTTTACAAACATTGCGAATAAACCACAGTAAATATGAGATTTGTTCTTTTAACTGCATAATAAGAGATCATTAGTATTTCTTCCAGTGTGCGGGATTTGCTGCAGTCGATCCGTGTGTCTTAGGGAGAGAAAGCTAATTAACGAATTGCTTGCAATCCTCAGCCAAGAGAATTAGCGCTAGCTAGGCTAATTACTGCAGTGAAATCGAATCAACTCTTTGAAAAAAGAGCGCGTTAATGAGCCCTTATTTATTGAACTAAATAACTTCAAGGAAAGAGATAGAAGTCTGGGTTGTTATTTTTTTATTATGTATTCCGGGGCAATAATAAATTGAAATTGAGACGGTATCATTGAGCAAGCTGTTTGTTTGTTAGGCATCCAGAAAAAAAGAACACTGCCAAGAACATATTCAGACCAAAATGAGGTTATTTTTCATTCTTTTTTTACACACGCTTTTTTCTCTCACATGACCCATTTTCCGGTGCTGCAGTAGCATGTGACAGAAAAAGGGAGAGAGAGAGAGAAAGAGAGAGAGAGAGAGAGAGAGAGAGAGACAGAGAAAAAGAGAGAGAGAGAGAGAGAGAGAGAGAGTATTATAGCATCAAATAAAAATTTCCACCCATGTCAAGACGCCCTATGGTTTCTTACGGGGATAACAGAAGACGTGTAAAGGTGTAGTATTGAGGAATTATGTGTCCTTGGTGGACGAAGACAGTGCTGACCTCTTCAAGTGATATGATTTTTAGTTGCTGTCTTCCTCATTTACCTTAAAAATATCTTTTTAGTATGATGTTTGGGGAACGCCCTGACAGTAATGCAATATTTCATTGGGTATATATTAATCAATCCTCATATGGAAGCTTTATATTCCAGGAATATTTTACAAAAGCAGAATAACACACAATACTTTTTTATTGGTCGCTTTTTTTTCAACACGACTGAACGCGAGACAGTGTACCTAATGCAAGCGAGTTTGTTCAGTGGTCCATGCACAAGGCCTGTTTGTTCACTGGAGTCTAAAGGTGTGTGTGTGTGTGTGTGTGTGTGTGTGTGTGTGTGTGTGTGTGTGTGTGTGTGTGTGTGTGTGTGTGCGTGTGTGTGTGTGCGTGTGTGTGTGAGTGTGTGTGTGTGTGTTAAAGAGAGACTCCAGCTGCCCCCCAGGAGTTCTGACCCATTCTAGCCCAACGAAGCAGAAAGCAGAGGCTGCTGAGGATGTGTGTGTGTCTGTGTGTATTGTGCTGGAGAGGGGAGGGGAGGGGGTTGGCCACGTGTGTCAGGTATATAGGTGAACCACAGGGCTATATTGGCACAATCCTGGCAGAGGCTGGCAGGGCAAGAGTGACAGAAGAGAGAGAAAGAGAGAGGGGGGGGAGAGAAAGGCCTGGCACAGATGAACCACAGCTGCGACTGTGTGCAGAGTCATACAGGTCAGTGCGTCTGTCAGCTACCTCTCAGAGAAGACAAAACCTCAGAGAGAAAGAGAGAGAGAGAGAGAGAGAGAGAGAAAGAGAGTGATAAAGAGGGAGAGAAACAAAGTGAGAGAGAGAGAGAGAGAGAGAGAGAGAGAGAGAGAGGGAGGGGGAAAAGACAGACTGCATACAGAGAGGGGATGGAGAGACAGTGAGTGAGAGCAACCTGCCCATCGTGTAACTGTCTCCACAGCCGAGCCCCTCTCGAAGCTGTCATTTGACCTTGCTCTGCATACAAACGCAATCACAGACGGCACACTTCAGAACAACTTACGCTCACTCCTCGCCATAAAGACACGCAACACCAAGGCCCACCACCAGTGCTCGTATCGGGACATAAAACAACACATCTCCCCAGCCTCTCTTACGAGTCTCACGCACCCCCCCCCCCCCACCGCCCGCCCCCATCCCCCAGGGCAGTAAATCTACTCAAGGCGTCCCAGCACATGGGTCGGGCTGCCAGGAGGGAGACACTGTTGAGAATAGTGACCCCTGAGTGTAAAGGTTCCTCCGTAATAGCTTCCACATTAGACCACAAGGCAGTTGGACAGATTCCAACTACAGGAACCACGATAACCTGGGGGGTGCCGGTCCTAAAACCCACGGCGTGAAATAAATAACAGAGGCAGCTACGTCCACATTTTGGGATGGCCAATTCCACTGTTGTTGCAAATGCAACAACAACAACAACAAGAACAACAACAACAACAACAACAACAAAAATAACAGTAGCTACTACAAGTGCCACAGCTCCAGTAGTGGGCCATTTGTAAAAATCATGAGAGATGCAGACGGGGTGGATTCGGTTTCTTCCTCGGAGAGGAGAGCGTGCGGTGAAAGAGAGAAGGGCTGTGTTTGGGTGCCCTTGGGGGGGTTAGACGAGGGCATGATGGAGAAAAAGAGAGAGAGAGAGAGAGAGAGAGAGAGAGAGAGAGAGAGAGAGAGAGAACGAGGGAGAGAGATGTGGGATGGAGGGATGAGAAGGAGGGGAGAAGTGAGGGAGGGAAGGAAGACAGGCCCTGGGGCACTCTGGCTACTATTGTCACATACTTCATTATGCATGTGGATTTTATTAAGGAGAGTTGAAAGGAGGAAAGGCTCTTTGCTCACATTTGGGAGGTGCCTACATTACATGCTTTACTCCAAGGCTTCACAGGGCTTCCTTTCCACACAAATCACAGCCAATGGCATTAGAGCACTACTGTGTCAGTAATGTGCTTACAATGTATGACAACAAAGGTAGCTGGAATTGGAATACCTTCTGGTAGTGCTTTATGTTTCCATATAATATATTACAATACAAATGTACTTCCCTATTTAGTTCATGTCTGTTCATGTAATATATAATAGTACAGACATCTCTCTTTCTATATATATTATATATATATATATATATATATATATATATATATATATAGAAAGAGAGAGAGAGAGAGAGAGAGAGAGAGAGAGAGAGATAGTGGGAGGGGTGGGAGGGTGTAATCCGAAAACAACTGCAGGTTGGACTAATGGACTTGAACCCGGGTTCCCCTTGGCACCTAGACCTGAATGTGGCACGGACGTTGCAGCTGCTTGTGCCACAGCTCTCCCGTATGTGAGCATTTAGTGTATCATCCATTAAGACCATCTGCTAGTCTCCCAGGAAGTCCCGCTGAGTCCGCTATTACTAAGGAAGTACCCGCAACCACAAATGATACCACTGGCCAGCCAAAACTCAAACGGCACATAAACTATCTTGAAAGCTCTAACCACACTGTACACAGCTCTGACCAGCACCTCCTAATCTCTGATAGCACATCCTGTCTCCCGGGAGAGTGAAGCAAAATGTATCACATACTTATTTCCTAAGTGCTGCAACTCACTGCATTGGTCCCAGAC
>NW_027468870.1:12528893-12557349 GCF_046254945.1 Alosa pseudoharengus
ATTTGACAAGACGTGTAACTTGGTTCACTATTGGATTTCTGACACATTTTTTTTATATGTGTAGTAAGGCACTTGACATAGCTATCTGTGTATCGATATACATACATGCATGCATACATACATACATACATAAACATGTATACATACATAAACATACATACATACATAAACAACAACAATCCCTCCCAACCAACCCAACTCTTGATCTCTCTATAGGTTTCTGATTTTCTCTCTCTAAATGCATACAAATACTTTATCTCTCTCTCTCTCTCTCACACACACACACACGCACACACACACACACACACACACACACACACACACACACACACACACACACAGAGCAGCTCTAAGAGCCCAGCGGAGCGGCGAGTGGAGCGTTTACTGCCTCTGGCCTGGGGGATGTGTGATGAATAGCAGTGTGTGTCGTGGGAAATCGGTGGGACGGGGCCAGTGTGTGTGTGTTGCTGGCCAGGAACGCCGCGTCCGGGGCCCTGCCTCCCGACAGCCCCAGCCCAGCCCAGCCCAGCCCAGCACAGCCCAGCCCAGCCCAGCCCAGCCCAGCCCAGAGCAGAGCAGAGCAGAGCTCAACAGTGCAACGCTGCAGGCCACTTACATAAGCACGGGGCAACATTTCAAAACAAAGCAGAAGAGAGTACAGTGTAGTGACATGGGAGGTACACTGTTGCATGCTCTACTGTCCCATGCTGTGCTGTGCCATGTGCTCTGTTCTGCTTTGCAATTACCAGATGGGCTGAGGTGTGGTGTATCGTAAAGTAACAGTCCATCTTGCAACAAAACCTCAACCCATTCACTGACAGGCATCCTGATGGCCTTTTGCTGGCAATGCCATAGGCTAATATGTGGCTGAGGAATAGGGTTTTACCATAGGCTAATATGTGGCTGAGGAATAGGGTTTTAATTGCTCATTCACCTAGCAGTTGCAGAGAAAAAAGACAGGGGGTCTTGTCCAGCAGTTTGTGTGGCTTTCGACTTGATAACAGACTAAATTGCATTCACTGGACATATAAACAGGATCCGCCTGCTTATGCGTTGTGATTACAGCTCATCAGCCCTGGTCATTGTTGGCTGAATCTTAATTAGAATAAATGGAAGGTGACATTAAAAAAAAACACTATGTGAAGTTTAACACTAGTTTACAAGAGTCATTACAATGTTATTACAGCGCTTGTAACTCTGAGCTGACAGATTATTACACCAAGCAGAGAGAGAGAGAGAGAGAGAGAGAGAGAGAAGGAGAGAAATAGGGGAGGGGGAGATAGATAGAGATGGGGGGTATAGAGAGAGGGAGAGGGAGAGAGAGAAGGAGAGAGGGAGAGGGAGAGAGAGAAGGAGAGAGAGAGAGGGGGGGTGATGGGAAAGGGAGGCAGGACTAATAGGCCACATGTGTGTCATGCCGAGGTTGGAGTGTGGAAATGTCAGAGGAGGAATGTTTGATTCATTGCATAAAAATGATGAAAACACTTCTCCTGCACTTGGACGTGTGAGGTTTTTCTGTTTTTCTCCTTTTTTTTCCTTTACATGAGGCTCTGTCAGAGGGGGGATGCCATCATATTTTTCCTGGGTTCAGAGCATTGTATCTCCACCCTTCTTCTCAGGACTTAAATATTCATGACTCATGCTGTGGAGGAGCTCAGAAATACTGGAAAGCTTGTGCTTTTCTCAGGCTCTTTTCCTCTCCTCCCCTCTGTCACACTCGCTCTAAGCCTCCCTCCCTCCTTCTCTCTTTATATCCCTCTCTCTATGCCTCTCACTCAATACCCCCGTCTCCTCTCTCTTTCTCTTGGTCTCTCTGTGTCTTTTCCTCTCTCTCTCTCTCTCTCTCTCTCTCTCTCTCTCTCTCTCTCTCTTTCTCTCTCCTCATTTTCCTTCTCAGTTGTTTCAGAAGTGGGAAGGGAAAGCTTGAGTGGCTCTCTGCTCTTCCTCTGGATGCCTGTCACGGTGAGGCTGGTGTGTGTGTGTGTGTGTGTGTGTGTGTGTGTGTGTGTGTGTGTGTGTGTGTGTGTGTGTGTGTGTGTGTGTATGTGTGTGTGTGTGTGTGTGTGTGTGTGTGTGTGTGTGTTTATGTGCAAGCGTGTGTGTCTTGAAGGGGAGACGGGGCATCAGAGTTTGTGCATGTTCGGCATCTACCTACTCTAGTGTGTAAGGTTGCAGAACAAGCATGCGTGTCGTGCTGTGGCAGCAAAATAAGGGAGGAGGAGGGGGGGGGGGTGGAAGGGAAGGTAAACGGGGTAGTTCGGTTTTGGTGGGGGGGCATTTGGAGATGGTGCGGAGAGCAGTTGGGATGCCAGACTGGATCATGGCACGCCATCTGGCTCCAACGCCCATATATTCCCAAATTTCCCAGCTTTGCTCTCACCCTCCCCAACACAAAACGCCATGTTTGCTTTCTGTTTCTGCTTTTTTTTGTCCGCGTCCTCCAACGTTGGCAAGTGTCTTCATTTTCCCATCAACGT
Source organism: Alosa pseudoharengus (assembly GCF_046254945.1). Classification (NCBI taxonomy): domain Eukaryota; kingdom Metazoa; phylum Chordata; class Actinopteri; order Clupeiformes; family Clupeidae; genus Alosa; species Alosa pseudoharengus. The sequence goes on from NW_027468870.1 coordinate 12,531,371, forward strand.
GCAAAGACTTGGCACACGGGCACCATCAATGCCATTGCAATGAGGCGTTGTCTCAACTCCACCCTACCTATAGTCTCCCCCCTCCCTCTCACTCTGACTGTCACCAGTCCAGCCGTTGTCATCAGGCTAGTTCACCTGCTATGCCAGTGAATAGATCTACAAACTAAGGAGTCACATCGCTCAAAGACCGGCTGTCATTGTGGACTCTTATTAAAGACCGGGAGCAGAGCCACAGAGACTGTCCCCGTAAGTAACATTCAGTCAGTCACCACAGATGCTCCACCTTATAATCACCACTGAGCACAATAATCGGACGATACTCTCAATGTAACCGGACAAAGGCGCGAAACCTCACTATTGTTTGGTGCCTTTCAAATGTACTTTGTCCGTACAAAAGCCCCCCCCCCCCCACCCCCACCCCCCTTGGAAAAATGATACCTTTATTTCCAATGCTGTGGCTGGCGTTGCCCCTGGACATTTGTTCCGTGGGGTTTTTGTTTTCACTTTGAGGGAATGAGGGCCAAGGTCTTCTAAATGTGCCCAACATGCATCACCGCTGGCAGGCAGGAGTCTGGAGAGAGAGCCCTGCTTCCTGCACCACACTCATGCTGGCGCTCGTAGCCCTTATCTATCTTAGCTCTCGCGCACAACTAGGCCTCGCACTCCATCCTCCTCCAGAACAACGCTGTCTTCTCCGGCACAGGCGGGCGAACGAGAGCTGCGGGTTTATTATTAATGCCCTGATGTAATTCAGGAATGAAATCACTTGGTGTGGCTTTAATGGCAGTGCCTCAAGGGGGGAAAAAGAAATAAAACTACAAGTTTGTCGAGCATGTAAGGCTTGCCAGCTGAATTGTTTTCCATCAATATCACCACACATCATTGGCATCTTTTTCTCCCCATTGATTCTCATCCATATTTTGGCGTCTTACATTTTATAAATCTTTCCAGAACGGCTCACATGGGATGGGAGTGGAGTGAAGTTCATTTGAACAGAAACTCCCAGCGCGTGGAAATTTCCATGCACGTTTACAACGTGTTTCAGAGTGAGAAAGCACAAATACAAAATGACTAGAAACAACGAAAAAGGACATGTAAAAGCAAAAGTAAATTAAAACAAATTCATAAGAAAAAAAGATACCATGAGAGAACCAACCTGATCTCACTTCTAATAAACTCACATTTTTCCCCCTACTTTTTCAACTTAAATGGGGAAAAAAATGAAATTGCAAAGTGACACCACCGGTCCGCTCCTGAGGACCAGTGCTGAAGGAGACTGAACAGTCACTCTCTCCTCTCGCACGGTCCTCAACACTGACAAATTAGTTGGACCTGATCCTGAGTGCGCACTATCAGCCCCCAGACTACAGGAAATGTCCCATACAGGAGATTAATACACCCCTTTGTCTGTTTGGTTTATGCAGCTCAAGTATTTGGTTACCAAATATTTTGTCAGCGGGCTCTTGATAGCCAACGTTTTAATAACGCGATAAGCATTGGTTTACAGTGTGAGTTTTCTCAGGAGGGGAAAATAAATAAAAATGGCTACTTTTCTTAATCATCTGAAATGTGAAGAGAGGGAAAAAAAACATTTCCTGCGGCCTTCCAACAGAATCCAACAACCACCCTTCCGTAGAGCACGCACACAAACACACACAAACACACACACACATACAGACACATACACACATAGACAAAAATCAGCCCAGCCCTCAAAAGGTATGCTATCACAGTGTTTGTGTCACACATGCCCAATATACTCAGCTAGCTAAAGCCCCATCCAAAGCAAGCACAGGGGCGCATAAATAAGCATGTAGCATTCATCTGCCTTTTAATACATATTTCATCTCCCCGAGAACACTTTTCAAATCTCATTCTCCGTTTGCCTGGGCGCTTTTGATGTGACGGCTGAAATGTAAGGCTTGTAAACAAGTCGCTATAAAGACATGGGGGGGCACCCTTCTCCCTCCGTTAGCATCATTTGTTAGCGCCCGTGACAGGAGCACGGCTTCCTTTCTTCCTGGGCGGTGGTGAGACTTTCTAAAATGAGGTGCCATATTCTTAGAGCATTTCCCCTTTTACAATCACTGCCCCCCAAACAATCTGTGCAGACATACACACACACACACACTCACACAATCACACACACATCACACGCTTTACATCCACTGCTACAGAGTGAAACCTGGCTCTATGTTAAAAGAAAGTGAAGACAGGGAGCACAAGAAAGGGAGAAGAAAAGACGGAGGCAGAGACAGAGACAGAGAGAGAAAGAGAGAGAAAGAGAGAGAGAGAGAAAGAGAGAGAGAGAGAGAGAGAGAGAGAGAGAAAGAGAGAGAAAGATAGAGAAAGAGAGAGAGAGAGAGAAAAAGATAGAGAAAGAGAGAGAGAGAGAGAGAAAGATAGTAAAGAGAGAGAGAGAGAAAGAGAGAGAGAGAGAGAAAGATAGAGAAAGATAGAGAAAGAGAGAGAGAGAGAGAAAGAGAGAGATAGAGAGAGAGAGGCTGGTAGGTAAGCAGGGAAGTGTCCATCAGCTTTATCAGAGAGCGGGCGGGTGATCAGTGAACCAGCTCCAAAGCCTGGTGCCCTGGGGCCGCGCTCTCTCTGTATCTGTCTCCTCTCTTCCCTCCCTCGCTATCAGAGCGCCCATCAGTCTGTCAGCCTATTTACATCTTCTTCTTGGGGGTGAGCTATTCATTGCCCAGTCAGCCGGTAAATACTTCTCTTCATAATGCGAGTTGATTTATCACTATTAAGACTCAGTTTGGCAATCGTGTGGCAGCTCCGACGTGCTCGGAGCCTGTGGCGCATTATAATAAAACAGACAGGTAGCTGCCTTTACTATAACAGATTAGCCCATGAAAATGACTACGGAGCTACTCTGATGGCAGCTTAAACACCACAACAGAGAGCATAACAGTATGACTAACCCCTGTATTATTTACTGTAACCATAACAAAGTGCTCTACTACACATTTCGACGTGTAACACTATCGCCATGGCATTTCAGCGAGCCTAAATATATATGTGGTCTTGTTTGCGATGTAATCATCGCGTCGCTCCGTGGGGGATTTTCAGAACGGCACGTCGTCCTACAAGGAGGGGGCCACATCTGCTGCGGTGTGCAGCTGCGACGGCTGTTTCGCAGCCTCCAGGAGCTACTGTCGACCAACAGCGACCACACTTGATCGTCGGCGAGGCCGGGCCTGACCACCTCCACGACCGCAGCCGCGAGGAGAGCCAGTGGAGAGCTGCAGCCGAGTCATCTGTGAAGCTAGTTAGTTCGGCACGCAATGCCTTTTTCCAGCGAGAGAAAAAAAGGAGTATAGTGAACTCCCCGACAATCACAGCTGAGGCGGAGTTTTTCTATTATTTAAAGAATTATGATAATGAATAAATCACAGAATTCCCAAATAGTTCCCAAGTTAAGACACATGGACGGAGAACATCTGTGGTTAAAATAGCGAGAGAGAGAGAGAGAGAGAGAGAGAGAGAGAAAGAGAGAGAGAGAGAGAGAAAGAGAAAGAGAGAGAGAGAGAGAGAGAGAAAGAGAGAGAGAGAGAGAGAGAGAGAAAGAGAGAGAGAGAGAGAGAGAAAGAGAGAGAGGAACTTCCCCAAAGGAGATATTGAGGAAGAAACCTTAAATGAGAATCCCCTGAGAGGAACTTTTAAAAAAAAGAGAGAGGGAAAAAAAAATCTTGGAAGGTACGAAGGCCACAATCATCACGCCTGCTGTCAGCTCCACTTTGGAATCTAGAAGCCTACAATTCAAGACATCATCACACAGAACGGCTTGAGGAACCAGGGGCCCAGGTTCCATTTCCTATTCCAATTCTGGGGAAAACGAAAAAAAAAAAGAAAAAAATCGGCAGATGCATTAAGAAGTCCACGTCTCTTGTTGCGGCAGCACGGGTTGGCCGGGTCCCACGGTGGTGGCTACTCAGCGGCGAGGGCGGAAAAAAAAGGACATAGTGCTATCCAACATCCAAAGCCTGGAGCTTAAGTGTAGCCAGCTCTACAGGCTACGGCATTTATTTCAGGATATCAAAGACACACACACGCCAGCCTCCGAGAATGTACCTAGCCTAGTAAGGGTCATAAATCTTTCACCCAATACTACAAGTAGCCATTAGGAGATTTTGTGGGATAACTGTACAAGCCGCCTCTACACCTTGGAGTTTCTATATCTCTCAGCAGAGAAGAAAGGGGAAAAAAAACACCCATTCTAGCCAAATTCATTTTTTGCTTGCATCATTATTTCTAGCTCAAGATTACTGTCGAAGAAGACCTGTCAAAACATTTTTATGGATGATTTTTTCTTTTTTAAATCCTCCCTTGTACTGTGAAGATGACTCAGTGGACGTGGCTGTTAGCGAGGGTGGAATTAGCCGCAGGAGCACTGCCACACACCGAGGAACGAGACGTGTGAGTCTGGGCTTATTGGCTCGCCGTGAAGCTGACAGACTCACACCGTCAGCCTGGCAGCCACGGGAGGGGTGGTGGGGTGGGTGGGTGGGCGTAACGTGCCTCCACGTGCGAAAGGCGTCCGTGGGACCCCACAGGTGCGAGAGCGAGAGTGGCACGTGAAGTGCTACGATCCGCCGTGTGAGGTCCGTGTCTGTGCACAGCGTCGCGCGCCATCACAAAGCACTAGTTAATGAGCTCATCTCGACCTGCCCCCCCCCCCCCAAAATACACACACACACACACACACACACACACACACACACACACACACACACACACATACATACCTACAAACATAAATGTTTTCTCACATCTTATTATTGATAAGATGATAAAATAACCTTATTCTCTCACACACACATCTTGCGCACATAAACACACACCTCTTTACTAGCTTACACGCTCTCTCTCTCTCTCTTTCTCTCTCTGTCTCTCCCAGTCACTCATTCATACACACAAACACACACACACACACACACACACACACACACACACACACACACCTCCATCCAACCCATCATCCCCATAAAGTTCTCTCTCATCAGGAAACAGACTACACTAATGGAGCTGTTTTTACCTGCTATAAACCACTCTCGAGTGATACACATTTAAGGGAGGTGAAGCCAAGCATGAAATATGCAGGGTGTTTTTTTACCCCTCTCGCTGCCTCCAAAACGAGGCTCAAGTGACGGAAACAGACAACATCCGCAACATCCTGCACGAGGGAATCTGCTTTTAAATTGTTTCTTTTTTCCCCTCTCCTGATTCGGGCTTATTTCCTGCACAGGGGTGTGGATGGCCTCGCATTCAGTAATTCTGTTGTTTTATTTGTCCATTTTAAGAAGCCCAAAGAAAAAGCAACCAACGAAAAATAAAAATAAAACATCAGAGAAAAAACAAAGCCTTGGGGCGGTCATGAGGGTCACACTCTCACTGCTACACGCACACACACACACACACACACACACACACACAAGCACACACACACACTCACATACCGCATACAGCACAGGCCAAAACAACTCCACGGCCCCGCAGCGGGTCAGCTGCTCCTCGTTCAAAAAAAAGGGGATACGATCCCAAAGCATAGGGTCATCTCTGAAGGCTACTCTGGCCACAGCAAAGTTTGTAAATGCACTCGGTAACCCAAACAGACCCACGTATGTTCACACACACACACACACACACACAAACACACACACACGCACACACACACACACACACACACACACACATGCTTGCAGACAAAGATACATAATCACAGCTATACTCTCTCTCTCTTCGCTTATCTTTCTCTGTCCTAGTGCATAATCTTCAACCACAGTCTTCACGCCCCTTGTGTAGCCAGTGGACAAAAAGAGGGAAGTAGCACCTTACCTGCTTGGTCATGGAGTCAATAAGCCGCACATAAAAATCCTGTTCTGTTCTGATGCCTGTGGAGGGCAGAAGACGGAGGGGGAGAGACAATGAGAGAGGTGACGAGATGACAAAGTCAGTAAGGACTATTCTCATGGCTCAATCAGATTCCCCATAGTCATAAACACTCACACTCACACACTGCCACACACACACAGGCCTACATGCTCGCGCCCGCGCGCGCACGCACACACACACACACACACACACACACACACACACAAAACACACACACACACAAACACACACACACACACACACACACACACACACACACACACACACACACACAAACACACAAACACACACACACACACACATACACACCTCTTCTTCTGTTCAAAAACTCTCAACAAATCCCTCCTCCAAGAAGAATATCAGTGACAAACCATTATGCTTCATGCAGCTTGCTTCAATAGTCTCCTCATCCCATGGCATTTCAACTCATTTTTTTAGCCAGCCATCAGCTAAAAATAGCTGAGACTGTTTTACCAAAGCAATCCATTTCATACTGTTGCCACTGTATTGCAATCTGAGCATGTGCACAGACAACGCAACATGCAGCTGCCGAATTTTCAAAATCACGGTACCTAATGAATCTCAGAAAGACACTTTTCATTTTTGTGTAAACAGTTGAAATAATATTTACCAACCCGTTGTTGGCTAGTCTGTTTGAAAGACAGGAGATAATTTAATTTCTCATTACTGCAATAATAAAAACAATTATTCTGGAATAAAAAATGCAATTGCAAAAAATTGTCACGTTTGTCTGAAACGTGTGTCGTTCTGTCTATTGCTTGAGTTGCCGCTCAACGTTACATCACATACCCACAACAATTTATAATCATTTCTCGAAGATACCGAGGAGCCTGCGCTATAACTAGTCTTGACTTATCAAGAAACCAACCGGATAAGAGATTTTAAAGGCTCAGCTGATGTGGACTGGCTATGCAGAGCCTGTTCGAGGCCTGCATGCTTTCACATTTAGCCAACAGGCGACCCGTTATGAAACGACCCTTAAACTAACACGCACGGAGACAAATAGCACGTAACAGGATAATTGACCCGCTGATTGAACCAGTGATGGACAGGCCGTCAGTTCCAGTCAAGGACTGGAGTTCTGTTGCTTACATTTACACACATTAGGGTGAATATTCTGATAGGAAAAAAATGTGAAAAAACGTGTTCATGTCTGGTAGGCTAGGCCTATTCAGTTACAGCAAATAATCTGCGTCGGCCTAATTAATATAGACACTTGGGAAATTATTGTTTCCAACGCTTTAGTGGATAAGCTATGTGCAATCGGTCAAATACCTAGAGGAATTATTTATCTCGAAAAATAATAAAATAATGCTGAGTGTATTTAGGCTACTGTATAATGATTTAAAATAGATTACACCTTTTATGCTAAGTTTATTTTCACCAAATAGCTCATCACATTTAAATATCTGATTGCAGGCAATTGTTTTTTTCAAAGGTATCATTTTGCTCATATTCTAGAATAAGGTTTGAGAAGTATATTTGGTGTAGGCCACCAGGTGCGGCGTATGTATTTTCAGAGAATCGAATGCAAATGATGTTGGTTAGCGCCCGTTTCCTGCAGCCACGGCGTGCGTAAATGGAGCAGCCAAGTAGAGAGATAATGCAACTCACCATTGCTGTAAAGAAGTTGGAGTCTGTAATGAATCCCGTTGTTTGTCTTTTCTCCGGAGCATTCCTAGTCGGGACAACGACAGTGTAACGGTTAGAACAGTGTACCAGGATGTAAGAGTGAAAAGTTTGTTGATAGAACAAACCTAATTTACAGTTGCTGACAAATAATTTAATGATCAGGCTATATGGCGCTCTTTCAGTTGTGGACATTTCATTATTATCTTTTATCCAACTTAAATCAAAAAGAGAAAATTTGAATGTTTTTACTTAATAATCTTACTGTAATCGGCGATACAAAATGTATGCTGATTTATTGCTTTTAAGGAAAATGTGGTTGGGACATAAATAGAACTAATGTAGTATGAAAGGTCGTGCTATGGCTAAGTGGAGCGGTGGGAATGTTTAGCAATAAACATTATTAAATTTTCCCTGTAACACATCGAAAAACAAACACGGGCAGAGCTAAAGCTTTCCTTGCAATTTAAGTGTCAACACATGCCTTGTTCTGAAACGTTTTGGAGAGCAATACATAAGCTACTGAGAACCTCTCCTGCTTTCAAATAATTTCGGGCACTGATAAATAGGCTATGAAAATAAAACCTTATAAAATAAAATGCACTTGTCAACACTGATCATAAAAACTACACTGTATACTGAGTGAATTAAGAAAATTAAATGTGCTTTGGCTAGTATTATTACTGTTATAATATGGTCTATATTTTTGCACTATTGGTATTGTTGGCTAAGATAGTAAATTATATTATTGCTATAATTATAATTACACACAGATTTATAACGGTGATTAAAAATAGTGTATTAACGTGGCTGATGTTTTTTGTTTTGTTTACCGGCATTGTTAACCTTTTGCAAATAATGTTAATTAGATTTTGGCGAAGTCAGTTATTCTACGAGAACCAGAAGGAAAGTATGTTGGTAAATTCGGAGTGTTGGCAAAACTATATTTCCCCTTCATCATTGGATGCTTAACTTTATTCGTATGTGTTTTAGACTAGTCCCTTTGGAAGAAACACGGCGCAAACCTTACCTTGTCTTTTTCAACAAATCCAACAAAAGATGTCCTTTCGATTTCCACAGGCTGTCCTTGCCTGTCGTACAGAGCCAAAACGAAGTGGAAGAAGTTGGATTTCCGAAGGTTTGAGGGCGGTTGTTTCTCAAAGTGTGCTCGGGCAAGACCCACTCCACTGTGGACAAATGCGCAAAGAGTGTTCGTGTTAACACATCCTCAAGCATGGTTAATATAACACTGATTATGTCTGTGCTTTAAAAAAAAAGAACACTTTAACCATGCATAAACACGGTGATTCTGAGATTGCCTTTCCAGTAGCGGATTAGTAGCTTTTAAATAAATTAGCCAATTTGGTTAAAAGAGTTGGAATAACTTGCACAGCCTCATTTCTGCACGGTGAGTAGCCTAACCATCACCCTGTTCCGTGCGTCAAACGTTTTGATTTAAAATTAGCCTAGACAATCCAACAATTGTCGTCTTTTGTCGTTTATTATTCAGAATTTGATAATTGAGTCGTATTTTTGACTGAGATAGTCTATGGTTTAGCCGCTTCGCACATCCACGATGCAAACTGTTAAGAAACAATGCATGCTATATCAAAAGTTTGACAGGAAACTGGACATCTTCGAAGTGTGGGGAGTGAAATGCTAAAATCATTAAAGTAGCAGTGCCATAAAATCCGTAAGGACTTTCCCCATCGCCGGAATTGTGCGTTGAGCAGTCCACACACCGCTACGGAGCCGCCGCGCTGAGAGGTGGACCTTGCCTGGGGCTTACCTCTGAGCGGCCGTGTTCGCATCCAACACCCCGGCACCTTGCATCCATGTCCGAACAGCGTTCATCCCGGATCCGAGAGGCTCTTCTTTCAAGCTATTCCCACTCCTTTGAATGCTCTCTTGAATTCCAAACATGAAAACTGGATCTTTCGCACTCCCTGTCGGTGCGGGTTAACAGAAGTGTTCAAACCCCGTGTTTGCTGTCCAGCGATAAAAAGGAGAGAATACAGAGCGCAAACCACAATAGATAAAGCGACGTTCTCGTTGACACGAGATACCGTATTGTCGTTATTATAAAAATGTCAGACAAGCAAACAGAGGATATCCAGGTGTCAATAAGACAGATAGACCGACGAAAATTCAAACGAAGCGCACACACGAGGAAAAGCTCACTTGAGGGTTTATGCCGATGTCCCCTCTGGATTCAGAAGATTTACAAAGAGAGCTCCAGTGTCAGTTTAAGAAAGAGGAGGATCAAATAGAGCTTTCAGACAGCGTTAGATCAAATGTCATCATCCCCTGACAAGTTTTCTTTCTCTTCTTTCTTTCTCTTTTGTGTATGCCCTTTTTCCTTCGTATACTTCCCCCTGTTTCCCTCTCAGAGAGAAACAAGATAGAAATTGGAAATCAAGAAGAAGAGGACCCTTGTGGGTGCTGATCCCGTGTTGCTCCCCTTGTTCAAATGGGAGTGATTTGTGTCCTTTCCCAAAGGAATCCTATTTGACTATCTGCGCGAACTAAACACAAGCACACTATAGCCCCCAAAAGGAGAGAGGGAGTGACTGAGAGAGGCGGGCCGCCCCCGAACAAAGGCAAGCCCAGTGTCAGATCCGCCCAACCACGATAGCCGTAGGCTCATTACATATTTAAGATAGTCCCTTCCTCGTTAACCCACAACGCAGTCCGCGGCAGAGTAACATCAAATCACAGGATGTGTGATGATAGTCCGGATAAGTGGGTTTAGAGAACCTTTTTACTGACAGCAACTTATCTCTTGTAGCCTATGTTGACACAGTGGTTACGTGATTCCCTTTTTTCAGGATAACTAGTCTGCATGCACTATAGCATGTAGCTACTTGGCATTCACCAATCTCAAGCTTAAACAAAGCAACCAGACAAATGTAGCCTATGTATGCCTAGTGGGAAGTCTTTCAGAAATGACATGTTCAAAGTTATTCTTGAAGGACATATGATAGAAGCTGCGAGTAGCGCTAAGCAGATCACGCGCACTGGCTGGTCCAAGAAAGATGGGAAGACATACGCGTGTAACAAACTGTTTAGGATATGTCAACATCGACTTAATACACAAACTATAATCTCTGTGCACTATAGCAGTCTAAATACCTCCAGTAGGCCTGTGTCATTTACTGAAGAAAAATGACAGTCTAACTGACTACTGACCTTTGGATAGCCTATAAATGTACATTTTAAAAAAAACAGTTGTAACATGCCCTTTGGCGACAGGTCTATGCACCATATGGCTGGTTTCGCTGATTCATGTAGACAACATTTCTTCTGCCTTAAACACTCGGTCCACGATGGTAAGGTGCGCTTGCCCATCTTGTAGCCCCGGCCTAGACCATGCTTTCGGCGTAGCTCCACTACGGAAGCGGCGAAGGGTTACACTATCTGGTGAACGGATACAAGACTGGAGCTGTGCGTTTGAACACATGCTTTGACAGTAATCATACTTAATCTGAACAACTGTTATCAGAGGGGGCGTTTTCATGTTCAGCTTGACCTTGAATCCTTCAAAACCCACACTGAAGATTTTCCTTAAACAAATAGGTCTACCTGTTTTTCATCAGAACTGAGAAGTGAAACTATCACTTGAGGGTTAGTGACATTTATACGATTTGCAAAAGTAGGGGTGTCTCACTCTCTTTGCTAACTCCAAAACCATGAAAACAAGAGTTTGCCATACCAAAATATGAAAGGCAGCTATGTCCCTTCTTCATCTCTCAGTGTAACCCCAGCCAACATGTAGCTGTCAGTGAAGTTTGTCTCAGATTTAATACACATCTCACTATAGATAAGGCCTATAAGATAAGGCACCACTGCAAAACAAATCCAAACTTTGCTCTTGTTTAATTTTATCAAATTATCATTCATGCCAACATTCATAATCTGTTTAGCATCCATGCCACAAGATAATATAAAACCATATGTCAATTTTCTGTAGCCTCTTAAATCATTTTGGTAAGGTAGGTGCACTGATAATGTCATTGTTGTGAAAATGCAAAGGGTTGAATGATCTTGCAGCTTGCACTAATGCCACTGAAGTTGCTGCTCATCCCCAGGGAAAGACAACAAAAGTTGCTGTGGCAACACATCATGTTTGCCACCTCTGACCATCCCTGAAACATACAGGGGTTCCCTTCACTGTCAATATGTGCTTGGTGGCACTTATCATTTAAGACATGAACTTAACATGTGGGATATATGTTTATGGGATTGTGCTTCTGTTAGAAGTATGTAGGCATATATTGTGCTCTAATGTGTCTTTCGAAATGTATTATAACATTCAAATATATGACTTCAAAGAGAGTAGGCTAGTTTCTTTTTAGTTTTTTAGTGAAAGGCTGCACAGTGGAGCATTTGAAAGTGTTCCTCAAAGAGTAGACTACTCTATGTCTTTGTCTCTTTGATTTATTTTGACTATTGTTTAGTCTGATTTACAGTGCCCTCAGAACTAAAACATGCCCATGTCTGTGACTGCAATCTAACAGTCTTCACAGACTAGGCTATCCAGCCACCAATGACAGTGAAGAGAGACAAACAACAATGGCATAAACAATAATTAGTTCAAAATAACAATGCCACGGCCTATCTATAATTATTTTCCCATCTCAAGACAAGCTCCCTTGCTTGTGTGTCTTCTGTGTTTCCGCTGCATCCCTGACATTTGAGTCACAGAAGAAGGCAGATATAATGGAATACCTTTCATACTTGCAGGAAGTTAAGTAGCCTATGAAGTAAGGGTCTTGTAACCAGACCCAGGCCCCTATATTTGGGTCACCTGCATATATATATAATTCTCACCTGTTTTTGTTAGGCTAGGCTATTTGTGTTTCCGTTGTATAGTGTGTAACCTAGGCTAGCCTACTACAATACAAAACCCTACAACAGCCCCAATATTAATCTATCATTTATTTCTAAACTTTTTGGAGTGATGTGCCTATAATATAGTCAAGCTTCTAATGTAGACGAGTTGATGGACATTTTCATACATAAAAACATGTAAACGAGGCTTTCATTAAAAGTGGAAGCAGAGGGAAAACTCGTAGCACTTCCTGGCCATACAACTCAGTTCATTAAAAAAAACCGACGTGGAATTTGCTGATGTTTAACTAGCGAACTCTCCAGTGATTGCTCGTTTGCACAGTTCTTGTTGCTTCTCTCTTCCACTCCCCCATCCCTATATGCACTCAATTATAGCAAGGTAGAGAGCCGCGTAGAGGTGAAGGAGAGAAGTAGGTCTAGCTAAAGTAACAGAAACGCGCAGAGGGCTGCACCAGACAACACGTGCGCTAAGCCTGGTTCCAAATGGGCGCGAAAAGAAAAGACGCATGAAGAGAGGTTGAACGACAAGAATGAAGTTCAGAAGATACTGATCAAATGGTACATGTAAAACAGGCATATAGGCAGAGAAGAATAATTGGCTGCGTTAAGGGCTAATTTGTAAAAAATGCATGGGTAGTCAGTGTAGCCTAAATTATTATATAGGCTTGCATTTATTTATACCTGATTGTTGTGTGTCAGCAAGATACATGTTTTTCTCTTACGGTATTACGGCTGTCAGATGCGTCAGCTTCTTATCGGTCCCAAACAACTGTATTTCGTGCATTTGAGAAATGTAGGAGGACGTCGCTCCTATCAAGACCAAATAAACTTCTCTCTGGGCCCAGGCTATTTTATAGTTTACTGAAATGTCTTGCTTTGAAATTGACTACTTGGATGACATGGAAATTTAATTTCAGCTGCCATCTTACTAAATCACTCTTAAATGATGTGGGCAGTGGGCTACATACAGATCTGTATTGAATACAACGAATTTGGATACATTGATGCTGGCCTAAAATAACATGTTGCCGAATTACTTCTTTTCTTGTCACTTACAAAGAACAACCAACGACGCTTAATCTAGGTCAGGGACTCATAAATACTGTCTGGAATGTACTGTTATTAGCCTAGACCACTCATTGACATAATGCGCAACCTAGGGAAATATAGAAAGAGCGTGCTGTATGTGCGCGCGCGGGTATTTCTTTCCTCCAGTCTCGCAAGCTTGCGCAAGCACGGCACACCATCCTTCAACCATTTGATGCAGCCTTTTATATTATTTTGCGACGTCCGAAGCAAAGCATGTATTGAGAGAATTACCCACATTTAACACTGTAGCCTATGTTTAAAACCCTACTGGTTTTGGTCATTGGAAATTGGGCACTATAAAAGAACCACATTCAATGGCAAACACGTTTGCAGCAATAACCGCCAGTTTAAGAGATTCCTAGAGGCCATTTATCAGAGAAATAAAGAAACACAAAACTGACAACACTAGGCCCAATCCATAGCATGCTAAATTTAAAACGAGATGCGCACCAATATTTTTTGCGAAAGCTTATTCGTTACCAAAAGAACAAATATTCTAAACATTATCATAGTAAGTTCATTCCTCACATGCGAGTACGTAAAGGCAGTTAGAAATTAGCCCTGGCACCAAAACAAAATTTAAACATGTTCGTGCGACAGAAGCGCCGCTGTCTGACCAGTCAGATGTGGTGAAGACAACCGGAAATGTCAATAAATCTATAGAGCAAGTCAATACTCCCGTTGCAAAGGGAAATGTCACAGAATAACATTCGTACTCTAGGCTACTTGATAGGCTGCTCAAATGTGACTGGTGCCCTGTCAGAATCACTGCTTTGGTATAACATAGCGTGGCCTTCTAAACTACAATTTGTGGCAAATGCACAGATGTAGTCAACCAACAGATCAAGCTAATCAAATTATTGTAGGCCTGATCTGTTCACACTGAATGTTCAAATGGATAAAATAACAGCTTGTTCAGGTTATAGTCCCTCTTGCTAAATAGAAATGTTTCTATGTCTCTATGCATACAATTTCTCAGTATATTGAATTACTTGGAGGGACATTACTGAAAGCGAATTTCCCTTCCATTTTTTCCTGAATCACATAGGACATTTAAGCCTGAATCTATGTAAAATGCAAAAAAAACAAAAAGTACATAAAAGTTTATCAGGGTTGGGTGGAATTTAAAAAGTCGCCAGCAGTCCCTGTTCATCTGATGTCGCTTATAAATCCTGCAAAGACAGGCCCACACATTTGCGTGTAGGCTATATCTTAAAAAATTATGTTCCCTCGGCTAATTACCGCCCGGTAAAGATAGCCCAGTTATTCGCTCTTTGGCAGACCACGGGCTCCCCCTTGTGAGAATGTAAGCACACTTCCACAATTACAGCAAGCTTGAGACGAATAAAAAACGTGAGGGGATTTTTCTTTTTAGTTGCATTATCTGTGTAAAATACAGCATATGGTTTGCTGGGTTGAACATATACTTAACTTGCATAGAAAATCCAGGGCTGAGTCTAATCATTTTTGTACATCGATAGTGAACTGGATTGAGGCCTTGTAATACTGTTAACGTTTATTAAAAAGTACAATAGTGCCACCATGTGCTCAACTCAGTTATTACCAGGTTCAACTAAATCCAACAGCGGAAGGAATTTATAGGAATTATATAAATGTACTGTATATGCAGTAGCTCCTGCTAGCAAACACCCAAGAGAGACATTCTTGTTAAAACCAGTCCAATTTTTATTTGACATTCAGTTCTGTAAAATAACAAAAGGATCATCTCCAGATGGAGTTTTTTTCCATCTCTCGATGCAACCATCTTTCTGTAGTAGACCAAAGTATACTGAGGCATTAAAAAAAGAGATGCAAAAAAATTAAATAAAAATATATAGAAATCAAAACCAATGTAGCACATCCTGAAGGACATACTTATTTTCCCTTAAAAAATAATCAAACAAAAAAGGTTGGATTAAGACTAGTGAGGGTGTTGCAAGCCATTGCTGTGTACCATTTCTCCTTTTCCTTCAAGAAGAATGTGCAAATGCAATCAAGCCACTACAAATAAAAGTAAGACATGGCTCTCTATCTGTGGGGTCCCACACAGTCCCACTGTGTGTTCATGCTTAGCACAGTCGAGAATTGCCAAAATACTTAAACATACAAAGTAATACTGTTAACTAAGGTTGAAATTCGGAACTTGTTAGCTACGCTGGCATCGTGCAATCCGTGACCTTCCGCTCAATCTAACTTCTACCTTTGAAAGGGCATTGAAGTCGTTCACACAAGCTTACCGGTCACATCATATATGCAGATGCAGCCTTGAACACTGTACGGCATATCAAAAACTTTTCAGATTTCAGAGATACAGATATTTATATAATATATAATATATATATGCACATATATACACACACACTTATATAACGGTGTCTTCCTCAAACACAATTATTTGGTACCTGACGAGGCGACTTTTTTCGAGCATCTCCAGTGAACAAAGGAGAAAGAAAAAACTGGGACACAGAAGGCTACGTACTGGTGAGAGGAGAATCCATATCTGTAGCGACAAGACGACGGGGTGCCTGCTAGCCTAAGACACCTTACAGCCTCCACAGCAAATGCTAGGCAAATTTGCCTGAATTCTTGCCCCCCCCCAATCTGGACAATCTCCTCTGTTCCTGCGACCCGACCCTTCTTTTCTTCCTATTTGTAACAGTCATTGGTATGGAACCATACTGAGCTTAATAGTGAGTTAATAGTGAGTTAATAGTGAGTTAAGTGGAACTGTGGTGTGATGTCAGTTAGGAAGAACCCGATTAAATGAACCAACAGGAAATTAAACAAAATAGCCGAGAACATTTTCTGTTAAGCAAATGTGACATTCAGGGGACGAAGACAGGCAGCAGAACAGCAGAAGAGCCTTGAAACAATTCAACGCGATTCCAAATTGAATCAGTGCTGCAAAAAACGTCACAGCTTAGTGGTGCATGATTTTCCAACAAGAAAAATTTGCATGGGACAGAGGTATGATCAGCATCAAATTATTAGAAAGATTATGGCATGTCTTTTTTTCTTTTGGCACTTTTCCCCAATGCCAGTGTCTTTATCAAACATGTCCACAACTGTTCTCATGGAAAAAAAAAGTGAACATTTGTGAACTTGGAGTGAAGTCAGATTTAAAACCATAAGACAGAAAAAAAAATGAATGAACTGATGATTGATGTCTATACTGGTGTGTTAAGGAGATTGCACACACCTTTGAGTGTCAGTGTGATGTCTGTCGTCTGTCTGCATGCACAGGTGGGAGTGTGTGTGTGTGTGTGTGTGTGAGTGTGAGTGTGAGTGTGAGTGTGAGTGTGAGTGTGAGTGTGAGTGTGTGTGTGCGGACGCATCTGTGCGCACCTGGGCAAGTGTCAGTGTGTGTATGCATTGCAGGGGTTGAAATGGTAAAACGGTTTGGAACCAGCATCTACAGTTAAGAGAGGTCATCAGTCGTTGGCCACAACACAGTTGCGTAGGATAATCAGGAGAAAGTTCACAAGAGTGAGTGGGTGGTGGTGGTGGGGGTGTGGGGCGGCCACCACTGCCATCTGCTCAGGCAGAGATGCCTGCAGACATGGCAAGGGGCTGAATGGTACCCTGGCACTTCTGGTCCTCAACGGGCGATGGGGCGTCATCTCCACCGGGCTCAGAGCGAGAGCTGCTTTCCTGACATTCTCCCACTCTGGGGAGAGCGGGGCTGAAGGTGGTGGTGGTGGTGGAGGTGGAGGCTTGTCCGACTGGCGATTCTGGCTCTGGACTGGCTGCCTCGATGGCAGGTCCGGTGCCCTCCGGAGCCACAGGGCTAGCAGGGGAGGGTTCACCTTGGCCCACCTCTGCGAGATTGTGATTGGCTGGTGCGTCGTTGTGAGCGGGGTTGGCAGGCTGTGATTGGCTCTTGAGTTGGCTGTGACAGAGGGGGCAGGTCTCCTGCACGTAGAGCCACTTCTTCAAGCAGCCAGCGTGGAAAAAGTGGCTACAGGGGGTGATGACTGCTGATGTCATATCCTGTTTGGACAACAATTACACACAAAGAAAGCAGATATTAAGTCAATATCCTCTTCAACATCTCCCTATACATAACTGACAAGTGACAACCTGTGTCAGGTAAGTTCATTACATTCAGAATTGATATCACTGAATGGTAATGTCTTTGTCCAACCACAAGAGGGCTCAAGGGCTTCACAAGAATCACCAACATGAGAAAACTCTTGACTGATGATGATACATGTACAGTGATGTTTCAATGAAGCAAAAATGCAATCAATACTGGATATGGTTATTTGTTTTGTAAATACAGCAACTTTAGTAGTAAGAGTAGTTTGTAATTGTCAGTAATGCCATAGCAATATGTATGGCTATATCATGGAAGAAAAGGTATAATAAAACAATCTAAATTTAAGATTAAATCAAACAAAGAATGACAGATAAAACTGAGTCTTAAAAAAAAAAAAAAATCCAGAACTTGGGTCTGTGGTGGCACCTTATTAGAAATGTGTTCCATAGTACTTTGTGAGTGAAATCGCCATTTTATGATACTCTGAGCAGACTGTCATTCTTAAGAGTAAGACAATAGAATACAATGAATTTGACATGTATTCCGCTAACAAGCCCACAGCGCTCCAGTCAGTCATGGTGTCGGTTTAGCTCCACAGCTCAAGCTACTTATTAGCAGAGCATCAAATCTCTCTTATTACACTTCACTCATGCCTTAAACCACAGCTGATTTGTTAGAACAAACTACATACATGGTCTGCCTACAGGGATCAAAGGCACTTTCTTTCACCCAAATTAATTCCAAAGTCCTGGCTATTCGACATGTGCCAACCCAACAGCAGTTCCTGAGAGTGAGCAATGAGTCACAGTTAAATATAGGGCAGTTTCTCCTTCAAAAAGACTAAATGTCATTTGATTTCTCCTTGGAAAACAATGATGGCAAAGACTTGTGGCAAAATGTATGGCATCCCATTCTGTCCTTTGTTTTAAACTAGACTACACTCCAAGTTCACTACTCTAACTCTTCAACATGTTACGAATAATGTGTGTGTGTGTGTGTGTGTGTGTGTAATAATGCTGATTCTGATCAGCCATAACAGCTTCTTCCATGATATGTGTTAGAGCAGTAGCATGAACCAGAACTCTTCCAACTGAAACCACTGAATCTACAGAAGTCTCTGTGCCAGCTTCGCTGGACCATTTAACACAGCGTGCGGTTGGAAGACAACCGTGTGATTAGGGGGCTTATCGACAGCTCCACCTCGTCTACTTAACACGTTCCACAGGAATGGTTTACTGCACCCGTTTCTCATCAGCAGCAATCACGATTCTGTGGCTGATTGAATAATTAATCTGCTGACTTGGTCAATACCTACAGGGAGCCTCGCCCAGCTGGAGCAGGCAGGCCTGTACACAATGGCCCAGGATTGTGCTTCACAAGACACTGTGCATGGGTATTTGTAAGAAATATGGTGCAATAAGGGCCATCCGGTTTAGGTTTAGCCACGTGTCACATGACATGACATACAACAGACCAACGGACGTCATCAACAGCCATAACTTCATAAAGTTTTAGGACAGGTGGTAAGTACCATGTGAAACTGATGTATGTTACCAGAAAGCTCTTGGTCTAACACCTGTGCATTTATGACGCCCAGCCGAAACTCCTATGAAAATCCTATGCAACACTTGTGCCACTGCAATATCCACAGGTACCTCTCTCATTCAACAGAGTTATACAAACTAGTAGAAACTCATAAGTCTCAACTGGATGTACACACAGGACAAAACAAAAAACCCCTGTGCTCTCTCAAGTGCCAGCAGCACCTGCAGCAGAGGAAGCTCAACTATCTAATTCCCTGTCTGCACCAAGTGCCTCAACCACCAGAGAAATGCCCCTCTCAGCACAAAGAGACTCCAGCTACAGCCCTCGTCATCAATAATTGAGGAGAGCAATTCCGAAGCCCTCTTCCCTCCACACTATTAAACACTTTCTTCAAGCACCACAAAACTGCCCACAGCCACCTCTCCAACCTCGGCAATAAGCGTTCCTCCCCCCCCTCTGTCTTCACTTTTGTCCAGAGCAAAATTGGCAATATCGTAAAACTATGCTGTCTGCGTTACCAAGCCCAAAGTGGACACCCATCACCTCGGACATTCTCCACCAACGCTGTTTATCTATTTCAGCTACTGTGAAATCAATCAAGGTCAGAAAACCCATCAGCGGAGAAATCAGCCAGTGACAGGCCCGGCCAAAGTTCTGCACCAGAGAGGAGCGTGTCGTTAAACCACACGATGACATAATGTAATCTCTCACCATCTCTTCCTCCCACAAACACACACACACAATCTCAACATACACATACCCTAACAGACACCCATGTTTACACACACATTCACACAGAGGTATACATACATACACACACACACACCCTAACAGACACCCATGTTGTCGTACACACACACACATTCAAACAAACATATATCTACACAGATACACAAGGGTATATACACGCACGCACACGCAGACCCCTAACAGACACCCATGTTGTCGCACACACACACACACACACACGTAAGCACACACATTCAGACAGACGCACAGCCCCTTTGTGCCCGTACCTGGTAGCAGATGGCGCAGATGTCGTTGTGCTGCAGCAGCTGCTGGGCGGTGGCGGTGGGCAGGCTCTTGATCTTGTTGACGGCGTCGCGGCGCAGCAGGAAGCTCTGCCAGCCCAGCTGCGCGCGCAGCCACACGTTGTAGTACGAGTGCACGAAGATGATGGTGGAGCCCATCACCGTCCACTCGCCGAAGAGGGTCTCCGACGCGCCGTAGGCCACCACGCACAGCGCCAGCAGGAACTCCAGCAGCCGGTAGGTGCCGTTCACCCAGTAGATGACGTCGTCCATGTTCTCCACCGGCGCCTTGCGCACCTCCTCCACCATGAAAAGGATGTAGATGAGGAGCGTGCCCAGAACCTGGGGAGAGGAGAGGAGAGGAGAGGAGAGAGGGGGGTATGATGAAGGGAGGAAATAAAGACAGGAGAGGACAGGCAGGAGGAGGAGGAGGAGGAGAGAGAGATCAGAGAGGATGACGATGAAGGATGGAGGTGAGGTGACCTGGAGGTTATTTTGAGCACAGGCCTGCGTGTGCATGTTTGGAACAGTGTGACAGAAGGCAGGATTCTCTGAAGGTCAAAACTTGAGTGAGTGGGTGGAGGCCTGGGTACACTAAAAATGCAATGATGGAATAGGCTGTACAGGAACGCAGTTGCCTTATGCCTTTTAGTGCTACCCTAGAGTGTGTGTGTGTCTGTGTGTGTCTGTGCGTCTGTGTGTGTGTGTGTGTGTGTGTGTGTGTGTGTGTGTGTGTGTGTGTGTGTGTGTGTGTGTGTGTGTGTGTGCGCGTGCGCGCGCGTCTGTGTGTGCGAGTGTACCTGCAGCGAGGTGAGGATACTGGAGGAGATGATGATGAGCAGCCAGAAGTCCATGGTGAAAAACTGGCAGATCATGTAGGCCATGTAGGCCGGGAACACCAGCAGGAACAGACACAGGCTCACCGCACGGAAGTGCTTCCACAAACTCCTGCACACATACGGAGGGAGGTCAAGGGAGAACGGAGGAAAGAGAGCGATAAAGAGAGAGAAGGGTGAAGAAGGGAAGTGAAGAAGCGAGAAAGAGAGAAAGACAAACAGATTGGAACGGATAATGAAAGAATGAGGGAGGGAGGGAAAGAGCACAAGAGAGAAATAGAGAAAAAAACAGTTAAGTGCAGAAGAGAAGCTGACTGGTCCAGTGTTTGCGCATACCAGCCCTCATTTATCAAATCCTTCGCGCAGCACTCTGTTTACAGGTGTGTTATCGGAGACGTGTTATCTAGTAGATGAGAAGGAGAAAGCAAAGATAACCCTGCCACCTCGTATAGTTTACATGTATTATCAGGTTACAGGAGTCGAATTCTACAGTGGAGTAAACGTGATAAATAAGGGCCAATAAGTGTGAAAGCAAAATCTCCCGTTTCACTCAGGTGACCCTATTAAAGCGGGACTAGGATCATGTGTTCAAGAGGAGTGTGTGTGTGTGTGTGTGTGTGTGTGTGTGTGTGTGTGTGTGTGTGTGTGTGTGTGTGTGTGTGTATGTATGTGTGTCTGAGCTGGTATGCTTGTATGCAGTGATAAAGCCCGCAAGTTCAGTGAAGTTGTGAAGTTTCAAAAGTCTACATCAGCAACTGCATGTGCATCTTCCGTCATCACAACTCAATTAACGGTAGTTAACGTAAGAGCACACGTGTACTCCCCACCCTTACTTGTCTCTGGACGCCCCCAGTGCCAGCACTATGGGGTCAGCGATCTCCAGCATGGACTGCAGGATGGAGGCCACCACGATGAAGAGGATGATGCTGAGCAGGAAGGCCCGGTGGATGACCTGCAGCTCGATCAGGCCCGTCTGCACAGCCAGGATCAGCAGTGTGATGCCCTCCGTCATGCCACTGAAGAGAGAGAGAGAGAAAGAAAGAAAGAAAGAGAGAAAGAGAGAAAGAAAGGGCAAAAGAAAGAGAGAGCGAGATGAGAGAGAGAGAGATGAGATTGAGATTAGTTTTAGAGCGCTTATATCAAACAATACAGAGCAGCTAGACCAGGGGTTCCCAAACTTTTCCACGACAAGGCCCCCCAAATACCACTAGGTTCTGGCCAAGGCCCCCCAAATACCACTAGGTTCTGGCCAAGGCCCCCCAAATACCACTAGGTTCTGGCCAAGGCCCCCCAAATACCACTAGGTTCTGGCCAAGGACCCCCTTGATGTACCCCCCCCTATTAAACCCCTCGACAATACTACGGCAAATGTAAAAATACATTAAGCTAATCCTAATAATTATTTTAGCCACAAGCACTTCGCGATGGAGCATACAGTGTGTAAAAATTGTATTTGGGGCTTTCTGCTATATGAGAGCTATCACTCTACTATTATTCCCAGTCATTATCATGGGAAATATAATGTTCAGATATGCCTCACATTATTATAATGGCATTGTATAACAACCCTCATAGTTTCCAAATGTATTTATTTTTTGCTTTCCTTCCAACTTGCTGAGGCCCCCCTGGCACCCCTTCACGACCCCCACTTTGAAAACCACTGAGCTAGACTACATTCAGGCTCCTGAACTCTGGGTAAACATTTGCAGTGCAGCCAGAAAATACCCCCCCGACCCCCGCGGTTCTCACCGGTGCATGGTGTTGTCGTGCATGAAGGCTCGGTAGCCTTGCAGGTAGAACTTGCAGAGTGTGAGAACGCCAAGCGCCACAAACGACACGGTGAAGACCAGCCCCAGCAGAGAGTAGGGGGTGCTACAGCACTCTGCAATACTGCACACACACACACACACACACACACACAGAAATTCTTGAGTACATTCAAGACACGAATACCAGTTCACAGATCAAGGCATCATTTTAATTATCCAACTTCAAAACAGAACCTTTGTTGTCGTAAACATAGGACATGTCTCTATATAATTAAGGATTTTTGTTTTTAAGGATTTTTGATGAAAGCTCCACAACATCCAATTGCATCTCTGATGTTTTAAGAGGCTCTGAATATATGAGGCTCGATATATATGGTTCATGCATCAGCGCTATTTATAAGATCATCTTTAATGAGCTGCACAGTACGAGATGGACACTAGCCTATAGGGTCACTTTTGCTGACACAGCTGCTCATATAAAACCTCTAAAATAGCTCATATAAAACTAAATTATCCTACCCCACATATTTGTCATGCCTTACATGGCAAGGGTGCCAAGTACAGTGGTAGTGTATGTGTTATGTAATATTTCTTAAGAATACTTATACTATGTAGAAAACACAAATAGTGTTGAGTCAGAGTCCTTCCTGTTCTATTCTCTGAGTTAAAGAACGCTGTGTGCATGTGTGTGTGTGCGTGTGTGCGTGTGTGCGAGCTCGTGTGTGTGTGTGTGTGTGTGTGTGTGTGTGTGTGTGCGCACATGCGCGCTCGTGTGTGTGTGCACATGCGCGTGTGTGTGTGTGCACATGCGTGCACCAGAGTTTCCGCTAGAAAAAAATGGTGCCGGTCAAAGTGACCGGCAGAGGTTTCGTTTTCTGGACATTTTGATGATACGCCGGTCAAATATCCTATTAACGCTTCTTAATTAGTCAAGTTGAGGAAAACTGGAGACAGGCTATGTAGCTTAAAGAATGACATAATCAGGCTGAATAGAATGCAACATGTTCATTAGCCTAACTTACGTAAACATGCCTAACAAGATCTAGCCAGTATCTATGTTTTCATTAACAGCAAGAGTCCGCTTCGTTCATTGTTTTAAAAAGGCTACGTTGTTTGTTGCTGCTACCCACGTTATCTCCAGTGGTTCCACTGTTTAACTTGCACAGATGCGCAAACACAAGAATGAGCGCTCACACCACTAAAGCTATAATATATTTGATAACAATAAATTAAGAAATGTTTCCTATTCTGGGAAATGTTTAGTTTTTTCTTTCGGTCCGCGGTTCAATGATGCCGTTTAATTGTGCGCGGACCAGCAATCTCCTCGTCGAGGAGGCCCTAACCCTGCAGATCATAGACATAGAAAGCATAGGCCTACTGTATGCTTTGGGTACAGAACACATGTTGCATGTCCAGTGTACGCGGAGAATGACAGTGTCTTGGAGAGGCCGCAACCCCGCAACTCCACTTCCAACGTCATGATTCCGACAGATACGCCCGACACTTCTGCTTTTTATCTGGTGGTGTCATTATGTCTATGTATGCCATATGAAATGTGCTATATAAATAAACTGACTTGAATTGATGGTGGAGTTGACTGGACATCTGAGGCTTCAGGCGTTACCAATTTATCATCATCATCCATCGCGTCTGGCCTCTGAAAAAACTTTTAAGGCTAGTCTGCCTGGGCCTGGCCATGTTTGAACCGCCTCACTCATTTGTTCGTTGTTTAACATGGACGTTTTAAGCGTGCGCTTCCTATTTGAAATGCAGCATAGGCTATGCGTGTTGTTTAATAGTTTTCAAACGGTAGAGCCTGTACATTTAAAAACATAGCCAGAGGACGGATTGCTTAGGCTTACATTTTAAGGCTTATTCTCAAATTCAGATTGCGTTAGGGGGACGGGATTATTAGCCAATTTCAAGATTTAATTTTGTCGGACAATAAATTTTTTTCCCGGCCAATGTCCGGTAATTACCGGACAACGGAAACCCTGGCGCGCGCGGCTGTGTGTGTGTGTGTGTGTGTGTGTGTGTGTGTGTGTGTGTGTGTGTGTGTGTGTGTGTGTGTGTGTGTGTGTGTGTGTGCATACGCACGCGCGTCTGTGTGTCTGTGTGTGTACATAGACGCGCGCGCGTGCATGTGTGCGTGCATGTGTGTGTGTGTGTGTGTGTGTGTGCGCGTCTGTCTGTCTGTCTGTCTGTCTGTCTGTCTGTCTCTGTGTGTGTGTGTGTGTACATACGCGGGTGTCTGTGTGTGTGTGTGTGTGTGTGTGTGTGTGTGTGTGCGCGTATACGCGGGCGTCTGTGTGTGTGTGTGTGTGTGTGTGTGTGTGTATACGCGCGCGTCTCTGTGTGTGTGTGTGTGTGTGTGTGTGTGTGTGTGTGTGTGTGTGTGTGTGTGTGTGTGTGTGTGTACATAGACGCGCGCGCGTGCGTGCGTGTGTGTGTGCATACGCGCGCGTCTGTGTGTGTGTGTGTGTGTGTGTGTGTGTGTGTGTGTGTGTGTGTGTGTGTGTGTGTGTGTACATACGCGGACGTCTGTGTGTGTGTATGTATACGCGGGCGTCTGTGTGTGTGTGTGTGTGTGTGTGTGTGTGCGTATACGCGGGCGTCTGTGTGTGTGTGTGTGTGTGTGTGTGTGTGTGTGTGTGTGTGTGTGTGTGTATACGCGCGCGTCTCTGTGTGTGTGTGTGTGTGTGTGTGTGTGTGTGTGTGTGTGTGTGTGTGTGTGTGTGTGTGTGTGTGTGTGTGTGTGTGCAAATGCGCACGCGTCTGTGTGTGTGTCTACCTGGTGAGGAAAAGGAAGAGCAGTCGCTCGCGGGAGGTGGGCTGGTCGCGCGTGCTGAAGTAGGTGTAGATCTGCAGGGCGAACAGCACCAGCCAGAAGCACATGAAGAGCACGGGCAGGACCAGCTGGTTCCACAGGGACATGCCCAGGGCCAGCAAGCCGTACACCTCCACCACCTACGGACAGACGCACGCTGACCGTTAGCCATTCGCCCTCAAACCAACACACGGAGAACAGAAATGCACGTGCAGAAATCGGTAGTCTCGCACCGTGCTAAAGAGCACACAACTCCACCGCTTGCAGACGCACGCTAAGCGCTTGCCATTTACAGTCAAACCACTAACACAGAAAACAGAAATGCACGTGCACAATTCTGTAGTGCTTCACGCTCTGTTAAAGAGCACACACCTCCACCACACCAAATTTGCATGAATTCAGTTAGAGGAGGATTGCATACAGATTTATCTGTGTGTCTAT
>NW_027468870.1:12557546-12677546 GCF_046254945.1 Alosa pseudoharengus
AGGGCTGTGGTGAAGCGGTTCATGGATAGCGGCTCCAGATAGAGAGGTCCCTCGTAGCCCGAGTCCAGCTCGCCGCGAACATAATCCCTGCAAAGGCACAGCGAATTAGAACACGTCCTGCAGTTTGGCGGACTGAAACAACACCCCACCTCAAGCTATTCAGAAAAAAGTCCTTTACAACTGATGGGATTATACGATGGCAGTAGAAGTGGCATCTTCTGCATGGGTCATGTGCGTGCGTGTGTGTGCACGTGTGTGTGTGTGTGTAAAAGGGTGTGCAGAGCACACACACCTGGAGACCTGGTGACCAGCAAAGAGCAGCAGGGCGGTGAGAACGTACAAGTAGAGTTGTACCAGGTGCTGCCGTGGGAGAGTCAGCAACACCAGGCTGAGGATGTAGCCTGAGGGGGGGGGGGGAAGAGAGAGAGAGAGAGAGAGAGAGAGAGAGAGAGAGAGAGAGAGAGAGAGAGAGAGAGAGAGAGAGAGAGAGAGAGAGAGAGAGAGAGAGAGAGAGAGAGAGAGACAAGGTACATTTAGAAATTACATAATATTACAAAACAGAAGTAGCATACTTGCAGAAGTAGCATGAAAGTTTTTACTTGCTATACAAGTTTGCTTCTCAGTGTGAATTTATGACCACAGGAAATACAAACGCTTTCAAAACAGAACATCAAAACCACAGTCATCACACTTCCTGTGAAAAAAGCATCAAGCCCAACACAAAAGAACAGCACAGCTGAATTGTACGGTGGTTTCTGTTTGAATAAGAGTTTATGACTTAAGTCAAATAGCCTATGTAGGAACTACACAAGTCAAGTCAAAGTAGTAGACTAACAATACATTAATTGAGCAGTGAGACAGATGACCAAGCCCAGGGGAGATTATCTTATAGACATCAAGCCTACGTTGTTAATATGCAAAGTGTCCATCTACCCCAGGAAAATGGCGACAGGTTTGTAAAAATGACAGCAATAACTCAGTCTAGATTGCCTGGCTAGCAGAATGTTCCACTGTGACAGGGGTAACTAAAGCAGCTTGGGCACATATCTTGGGGTCTTGCTGCTGGTTTAGCCAACCGCGCCCCCCCTTCGCCTCTCGGTAATCCTGCCATGCAGAAACACGAGGTGTCTGGACACAGGGCGGACTTTAGAGGGCAGAGATACCTCGGATGTTCTCAATGCAGGACAATGCTCCGGCTCCTGAACAGCGGTGCACTGAAACACTGCAGTCTGCACTTAGGGGCGTCTGCTTCAGGGTGCTTTAGAGGAGAGTGGAGCATCAAGGCATATGCAGCGCTACTGAGCGAGTTCACACCACACCCTGTCTACTTAACTACGTCCATCCCATAATCCCCCCCCCATCTCCGCGGTAAGCCATGTGGCCACAGACCAGGGTAACCTAGCCACATGACGAGGACGGAGGGTGTCACGACAGCCGCGAAACACACACTCTGTGAACTCGCCAGAGGGAGAGGAGTCATCATCACCCATATAAAGGTGAAACAGGACAGAGGGCACGGCTCACACAGGCCACAGCGTATTTACCACATCGCCGCTGCCACGGCTAACAATAACACAAGGCTGAACCAACGCCACGATATTACTGCACACTCTCTGTGGCAAACTGATGCATTGTCTCCTAATTGGCACATCCTTGCTGTTGAAATCACACAACCGAGAGTCGGACAAATCTGAACTGGCGCCGGTCCAGGGTTTGGATTGTTGAAATGACTATGAAAACAGCTAAACAAGTCACAGAACTTGTTGCCGAGTCCGAGCTACAAGAGAAGCATAAACAGGAGAAGGAGGCAAACATAGGAAAGGAGGAGTAGACAAGCAACAGTAGCCCCAGGACATGTAAAATAAGGGACTGGGTGTTTTGTTCTCCCGTCGGAGCCACAACAGGCCTGAAACACACTCCCCTACATGACTGGCTCCTCCACTTAACACACACGGCTCCCTTTCACACAGCCAGGCAGCCTGCTTGTGTAGTCCGGCTGTGACCGACAATAACACCACTCGTTTCAATGTGTTTTTGTTTGTGTGTCCAAGAGGAAAGTGTGTGTGTGTGTGTGTGTGTGTGTGTGTGTGTGTGTGTGTTTACATCTAGAATATCCTCTGAATGGCTGACTGTGACAAGAGGGGGGTTTTAATCTTTTTAGGGGATAGATTCTCACCCAACCCCCATATTTCCCCATCATTGCCCCTTTCTCTCTCTCACACACACACACACACACACACACACACACAATCCAACTTCCTCCATAGCAATGTAAAAGATACCAGCCATGGCTCTTATATAACCTGCAGAGCTATATTCTGCATCTTAGCTCCACAGCAAACTCATTAGTGAGCTTTTAATCCAATACTGGCCAAGTACAGGGGGAGAAAAAAACACACACACACTCTATGCGCTCTCACACACACACACACACACACACACACACACACACACACACACACACACACTATATGCAATTAGCACGGTCCAGAGAGGGCCTGTCAGAACAAGAAAACCTCATTATCCCAAACCCTCCTTCTAATAAAAGAGAGTCAGCTTCGATCTCACTGTGATGGAAATAAGGACTTGCCCGAGTCCTGAGAAAAGTGTAGTGAAATAGTGGAAACTTGCAGCCATGACGGAGATCAGGCGAAAACTGATCCGCATGACGCCAGCCATGTGATCTCATCGGAGCCCGAGGTCAAACGCACATTGTTCCTCAAGGACAGAAAAAGTTCACACAGACAGGCAGCAACTCACAAGTAAGGGCTAAGAAACCAACGGCTCACGAGTTGAGGTTACCGCAAGCTGGAGGAGGCGAGGCAAATGGACCGTGGTCAACTCCGCGTTCCGCTATAAATTCAGCCTCTTCACGGTTATCAGGACGTGTGCCTTATCTGGCCTACCGTGTCATTCCCAAAGACGTCCGATATGGCTGCGAGGAGATAACGTCCGTTGACTTCCCCACAGTGTTGGGTCGAGTGTTTGCTATGGTCTCGCAGCCAGGAGTACAACACTTGCGAGTGCTTAAAACCCAGAGAGTGAGACTATCAGCCAGTATGTGTGGTGACCGCAGGTGGCCAACGCCACTGAGTCAGCCATGCCCTCACGTCCCACCCTTGGATCTGGGCACTCAGAGCAGACACAGACAGGATGAGAGAGAAAGGAATAGACCCTTTTTAAGAGAGTTCCATTATCAGCATCATAGTTGGTCCCACAAGGCTTCCGTTTTAACATTCCATATGTTATCTTAATGCAGAGGAAGTCGATTGGGAACTAAATCATTGTCGATTGGGAACGTTCAAGCATTGTTTTTATTGTTGAAAGGGTCTATTAATACATACAGGTCTAGATGGAGCTCTTGTGAGGTTCAGGGGAACAAAACGAGCCTTCAGTGGTGTGTAACATATCCCAATTGATACTCTACTATTCTTTAACTACTAATTCACTCGTATTCAATATACGCATTACGCCTCATCACATAGCAGGGTTGCATTAGCCACTGCAGCCATAAGCCCTGCTCCTAAGCCCTGACAAACACACACTTGTCTCATCTGAATGGGCGTACGTGCGTGTAAATGAGCTTGTGTGTATATGCATGCACGTTTGTGGGGTTTGGCCTGTAGCACGATCTGGATGGCGGCTAGCTGGGTGGCAGAGATCTGGACATGCTCCTCATTAGGATACAGGCTACTGAATAGTAATGGTGTGTCTGATTAGAGGAACAATGTAGGATAAACAACTGCAGTAAGGGCTGGCTGCTGCCATTCATTCCAGGTGATGAGAAAATGTTCAGCCTTCACACGGTACAACACAGTCAGTCAAATGCAGACACCTGCATTTGACAGGTCTATGACACGAGTAACATTTTACATTACATTTGGCTGACACATTTTTAACCAAAGCGACTAACAACATGGTAACAGTTAAGTTAAACGAGTGTGGTTCATACAAACATGGCCATCATACCAGATACCAGAGCACTGGCTATTATCGAGATTCTACATCTGTTAGTGAAAATTCTGATCCCAGTTGGCCAAAAAAAACAAAGGTTAGAAAGCGAAAGACGCGAGAGCTTTCCACATTTTGGTAATTAAATTGGGATTAAAACCGTTTCGTTTAGAGCCTGCCGACTCCGGCTGGCCAAGAGGGAGAGGCAGAGGAGGCAGCAGCAGGCAGAGGACACAGCTTTTCCAACAGATGCCTCAGTCCGTGCGATAAGTTAAATTACAGCACAATACACATTTAATCGTTATTTTTAATAACCGCATGCTTCACTGTTCCCCTTCTTCTCGACCACCATCCGGCATGTCCTGACTCGGCATTCTCTGCGCTCTATTACATGGGTCAGTGACCCGGAGTAGCCCACATGAGAAGAGACTCCATTAGGCCTGCACAGCACAGCCAGACACACTAGCACACTGTTAAACGACGCTCAGCTGCTGAGAAAGACGCCCAGAGGAAGAAATACAGCAGGACAATGGCTGCCACTTTCCCCTTGAGAAGTCTGCGTCAGAAGCTGCATCTTAATAAACTGTTGACAGAATGGTCATTATTTAAAAGTAGGCTAACTTACAACTCTGCCCTATTTTTTTTATGATGCTTGAAGTTCCTTCTGTGTATTTGAATAACACTGGAATGTCACTTACAGAGGCAGGTCTACACCACACAAATGGAAGGATAAACTTTAAGGTTCCTGCTTTATGTTAACACATAACTACAAAAAAGACAAAGTAAAAACAGCATAACTCCGGTGTTATTTTTACCCAAGTAAACTTGTATGTGACCACAATGTCCATGAAGGCTGACGAGTCAATCACTTAAAAGTAAGACATAGCATGGTCTTCGTTACACCACCCAGTCAATGTCACTGTTGATTTCCAGTTTCCAAACCAGCAGTACCAGTTCAAAAGCAACTGGCATCCAGACCACAAGCATATAACCTACTTATTATACGGCTCTTCACAATGCTAGTAGAACGCTCCATTGACTTGAATGGGATTTCCCAACGTTCTACGGTATATATTTACACTGTCAATGGCAACGGGCTTTGTGCTGCTGATCATATCACTCCGCAAGTATTCCGGTCACTTCTTGCATTGTAACTTCATTCAAAAGTGAAAGCAGACGGTTGATCAGCTGTGTTCTAAAGAATGTTACTTACTTATTAGGCTTATTATTTAATTTGACTACTTCACTTAGGGTATAGTTAACCATTTAGAGATAGTTGTATCTCAAATCAGCCCTGCATATGACTGAATACTAAATATTAGGCCAAATATTGTTTAGTTAAGTTCACAGCACATGATGCCATCGCCATAGCAACACAGAGTCAGACACACATTCTGTGTTGACGCATTAGTCACACAACACTGGAAAAAGGGATTTTTTTATGAGACATCAAAGTGAGATAAAATGGGATCTACACCAACGTGTGACTATAAATAGGACATAACACTGAGGGCAGCACTATTCTCTGCAGGGGTACTCTGTGGGAAAGATTTCATCTTTACTACCTTTAAGAGCGCAACTGCCTCCCAAGGCCCTAATGTCTCCCATTCAATAAAAATGATAGACGGCAAGATAATGCTACTACATTCAGGCTTAGTAAGACATCTTACTTTAAAAGGACAAATGGCTGTGTCTAGATCTCGGCAAACAATTCAGTTATGACCTAATGTTATAACTGATATAACTGGCATCAAAGTCACACTGGAATCTGCACAATAGCACCAACATCAAATGGTAAAACATTATCAAACGTTGCTGCGGTACAGTGTTAGAAACAGTTAATGCATACTGTGTTCTGGGCAAATGCTTTGTTTAAGAAGGACTTAAAATATTTTAACAGATGTTTCAGTTATAACATGAGGTTTTTTTCATTTTCACAGGGAAGTCCCAATCTGTTCTTGGATCAGAACTATCATGGGATTGACAAATTGTATTTTTTTTTCCTCCATCAAATGCCACATTCTTTATAAAAAAAACCGAGTTATCCCTGGCAGTTGCCCTGGGATACTGTGTGAATGGGAAAGAATGAGAGAAACAGAGAGACACAAAAAAGGGGGTGGTGGGGGCAAGAGACACAGGGCAAGAGGGTATAATGTGCTCTGTGGTCCAAACACTTGTTCCCTGAGCTAGAGCACTTCTCCACCCATGGCAACACTCAAGTGATCCTTAGGGCTAGTTCATAGTCTACGCAGCAATGCGGACTCACACACAGT
This sequence comes from Alosa pseudoharengus, assembly GCF_046254945.1. NCBI lineage: Eukaryota > Metazoa > Chordata > Actinopteri > Clupeiformes > Clupeidae > Alosa > Alosa pseudoharengus. The sequence continues at coordinate 12,563,771 of NW_027468870.1, forward strand.
CCACATTCGTCCAATAAGACTGCGGAGCAAAATGAGTTCGGGGTCTCCAGCGGATCCAAATTGCTCCACTTCGGATACGCTGATACGATGGTCTTATGTGGAAGGGAGGGCGATACATTTATATTCGACATAGTGTAGTTGTAGCCTCAGTTGACAACGGAACAGTTGACACATTTTGAAGTGCCTACTCATCATAGTCCATGCAAGCAATGCAGACGATGTGCATGACATGGCACTCGTGCTACATAAATTTGGACAACACATTTGGCCAACGCACGTACACACCAAACCCACCTTTCTTGGCTGGGTGCGTTTACATAGCTTATGTAGACTATTAATCAGGCCTTACACTCAACATCGCATGAGTGAACGCTGAACGTTTCACTCCCTCCCCCTGTTTGCAAAGACACAGCTACAAGTCTTATGTTTGCTCCCTGTTTTCTTCTCCACATTTCTTGAAAGATCTACAACTGCTTCTATTCCAACAGAAGCACAATTGTGAAGACAATTGGAGAACAAGAGGAAAAGTTAGACCGCAAGTGGACACCATATTAAAAAGCACAACTGGGAGGGGCAAAGGTTAAAAAAAAGGTGCAGAAGAATGGAATAATACACAGTTTACAGAACAGACTAAAACAGAAGAGAATACAGCAGGAGTGAGCACGGGAGACACTGACCCACGTAGTGCAGGTAGAGGGCCAGGTACTTGTACTGGAAGAGGGGGTTGTTGTTGAGGCTGCTGCGCTGGATCTTCTGGAAGAAGGAGCTGACGTCCCACCGGTACAGCACCTCCAGCAGCATGATGCTGGGCACGCGCAGACCCACGTTCAGCACCGCTTCCAGGCGCTCCTTCCACGCCATCGCCCTGCCAAGGTTCTCCCACTAAACGCCGGGCGGAGCAACACTGGAGAGAGAAAGGAAAGGAAGCACAGATGGAGCGGAGGGGGGGAGGGGGGGGTTAAAGGAAGAGAGGGAAAGAGACGAAAAAGGAGATCAATTCCCTTGCTCCAGTTCAGCAGAACTGTGAGAAATAGACACCTGTAAACTTCAATGGGTCCAGGTACAGAGCACATTGAGGGTTTTTACTAGGGGAGGGACAGTGTGACCTGCTCTCCAACTACAGGGATTGGTGAGCTGTAGCAATAGAAAGAAAAAAAGAAGGTGGGCATTCTTAAGCAAATTCTTGGAAGGACACCACCCAAGTCCAGGCATGTTCATATTACCATTATATCATAGCAGCGCTTTTGAAGACTTTAGGAAAAGGCACACAAGACAGATGAAAACTGAAACAACTTAATTCTACTAAGAGCGCCTTTCTGCTGTAAAGTAAATAGATTACTATTCGTATGAAATGGGTTAAACCCAAGTACAACTTTTCTAAATGAGCTATCTATATCCTAAAACCTACTCCACCGCTTTTCTGTACAACCATAAATCAGATATATCGGTAAGTTATAAGCTTGGATGTCCATTGTCCAAGCAGACGTGGACTTAACAAAAACCATCCCATAAAGAGCAGAAAAGTTCAGTTAAGAGCACAGCGTTTTGATCATGTAGAGGTTGATATTCGAATGACAAACTTACTGCCCTACATCACACAGCTTACAAGTCAGATGTGATTAGTTTCGACGTATCCCATAAGACTGTCCATATTATCGCAACATTCACTCCGATACAGTACATTTATGCAACAGACCCAATTCCAGTCATTTTCACCAGTGACTCATTCAGTGTCAATCTCTCTCATCGTGTTTACTTTGAAGCAAACCAACATGTCTAGAACGTATGTAGCCTGCCGTTAGCAAAATAAACAGAATGGCAGAATGTGTAGGGGAAGAAAATACATGCTGACCACTGAAGTATTGTCATCCAGCATATGAATAATCTCGTAAAGAAATGCAATGCTCACGTTAATACATTCTATTCTAACGTCACCTGTTGAAACTCCAGACCAAGCCGTTCGATTACCCTCACCACCATCAACAAACACGGGGGAACCACGCGCCGTTTCTTTTGTTTGGCATCCCGGGGAGCTAAAACATTCCAACGTGTTGACAGGCTTACAGCCAAAATGACAAAGACAACAAACTGGAATACAACATCTTGAAACTAATGAATAAAGTTAGATGAAATCATAATAGAGCCATGCATTTTGCTAACATGGCCCCGTGATTGTTTTCGCAGCTAACGTTAACATTACATAACGTCGGATCCTCTGCACCGTCTTGGCGCTTCCAAAATTGACCGCATTCCCTTTGCTAAACGCGGTAACTATCAGAATGTGTTATGATGATATTCAACAAACGGTAGAATTTGATCAATTTAACAACCCCAATAATTGATAATCTAGCAAGCTGATCCTCTCACTCACTAACGTTACAGCAGCATCACACCCAGACCAAAACCCAGTTCAAAAACGCTAACAGCAGCCAGCTAGCCAGCAGCCTCACTAGCTTTGAACTTTAGTAACCCCATCGTCTATTTGACTGTAAGATAAGTTCACATTGCGCTGTTAGCCAATACACACTTCTTGTAGTGTTAGCTGTGATAAAAGTGTGAAACTACTCGCAGACTAACCAGCTAGTTCACATACAAAGAGAAACACAAACATATTTTGAAGATGCAATTTAAAATACCTGACTGACTACATCACTCTTTGCATTGTTGAATTCGCTGATGCTGAGACTGGTAGCTAATACCGTTAGCTGTAGCTAACGCTAACATTACATCCAGATGGATTAATGGAGTTGACGTATGAAAGTAAAGTTAATGTTAACCTACAATTAGTTTACACACATCGCAATGGTGCAACACTAATGAAATATTAGTAACATACTAAAACGTGATTGCTAGTAACATTAGTACTGTAGAATATCCTTTCAGCTAACCGCTAACGTTAGTGCTGCTGGCCTTAAAAGACTCAAGTTGGTTAACGGTAGCTAGCTGTATGTAACGTTATTCCTTAAACGCCGTAAAACAGAAAAATGAAAATACATACGTTATATTAATTCACTTTGTGCCGTTAAGTTTGGTTTCGCGCTGCTACCTCGGCCGAATATCAACCATTGTAACTCGTTTTCGGCTACATTTGACATCGGTGATGGAAAATCCACCGAGAAGCGGAACGTTGGCATTCACCCATTTAGCCTAGGAGCCATTACAAGAATGATGTCAATCTGAGCATGTGCAAAGTATCGAAGCGGTTGTTGCTTCGAGGGGAAAGACAAACAGTCAGTTGGTCGCGCCTCTATTTTTGTGTTGAATTGTTTTTAGTTATTCATATATATTCCCAGGTGAAATAACATTACAGAGCCAAATGTATCAACAACTCTTGATCTAGACTGGGCCAGATAGATTAGCCTTCCCATGTTTCTTCCTGGTTTGATCTTAAAAACAGCAAAAATTGGTAGGCCTATTTTATGCTAGGGCTGCACAACAGTCAGCCTTCTTTTTCATCCTCAATCACCTTCAGATACATATCGAGTTAGGACTGTTAAACAACAACAACAAACAAATCTTAACATAAAACATCTTTGTTTCTCTATCACCCAAGATAAGTGTAGGCTAATCAACAATAAGGCAATCTCATGACATTTTTAAGACTGATATTGAAATACTGGCCATGTAGTCAGTCACAACATATTTCATGGACAATTTTCTCTTCCATACATGGGAAAGAAGACCATCTATCTGAAGAAGCCACCACCACAAATAGCCTTGAAGAGAGCAATTTGAGATAGAAAGGCAGTCTAGTCTAGTCTAGATAGAAGGGCTAGGTGAAGGGGTAACTGCAAAGGGCAGGCAAACTTGCCAATCTAAAAAAAGGATCAGAGCCCAAACTGCTATTGCACCAAGACCGCACTGCCAGTACGAACAGAATGAACGAACAGAATGAACTTGGATTGGTTTATAAGTTCTCAGGTAAAACATTTCACCATTTCTTTGTTTAGAATTTACCATGTAGGCCTAGGTTGTGTCAAGTGTGCAGTTTTAATGGCTGAAATGACCAAAGAACAAAGTTAATTTTCATCAATAGGTTACCTTTCCTTTTCGTGCCATGCTGATGCAGGATCTGATACTATGTGGTATGTACTGCCATCTTGTGGTCATCTTCCTACAACAAGAAAAAATAACATCCTTCCCATACAATACTTATTTTAAATTTAAGAAGTCATGGATTCTGCTAAAATATAATGTTATCTATTTGAAGACTACACATGTAATCCTATCCTCTCTATAATAATAAAATAAAATACATTTCTGAGATGCATTAAAGAACAAAATATAAAGACAGCATCTTAACACTTTTTCTCTTGTTTAATTTTGAGAAACTTTGCCATTATGCATTTTACTTTTTACAGTTAATTTTTGGCAAGTTCAAATTGCTCCTCCTCACTTGCTCCTCAAATAACACTCGTATTCTATTTTCAACTGTTGATAAATTAACAAATCCCCCCTCACAATTAGCGCCTAAACTTCTCTCAACTAATAAATGCAATGAGTTTTCATCTTTTTAAAAGGTAAAATTGACAAAATCAGACTAAACATATCTGCTCAATTACAAATTCAACAACCTGAACTTCCAGCAACAAACAGAGGGAAACTAAACTTGATGTCAGAGTTCAGCTTGATAGACTACAAAACACTTGAAAAAACGGTACAGAATCTCAGCTCTTCCACATGTGTCTTAGACACTCTGCCTACCAATTTCTTCAAAACTGTTTTTCATCTCATAGCGGCGGATGTCCTTCAAATTGTAAATGTATCACTGCTGCCTGGCACTTTTCCTAAGTCATTGAAAACAGCTGTTGTAAAGCCACTTCTCAAGAAGAATAACCTGGATGCCTCCATGCTAAACAATTACCGGCCCAAATCCAATCTACCTTTTATTTGCAAAATATTGAAAAAGTAGTCTTTAATCAATTAACCACCTTCCTAACATCAAATGGGTATTTTGATTACTTTCAGTCTGGTTTTCGGGCAAATCACAGCACTGAAACAGCTCTCATTAAACTTTCCAATGACATACGCCTCAACACAGATTCAGGTAAAACATCAGTCCTAGTGCTACTGGACTTTAGTGCACCATTTGACACTGTTGATCACAATATTTTACTACACAGACTAGAACACTGGGTTGGATTTACAGGCATAGTTATCAGCTGGCTAAAATCATATCTACAAGAAAGGAGCTTCTTTGTTGCCATCGGAAACTGTACCTCAACACCAACGTCCTTGACCTGTGGTGTTCCCCAGGGGTCGATCTTGGGGCCACTATTATTCAACCTTTATATGCTCCAATTTGGACAAATCATCTAAAATAACTTGAATTCATATCATAGCTATGCAGATGACACACAAATTTACTTAGCTCTGTCACCAAACGACTATGGTCCTCTTGAATCTATGTGTCAGTGTATAGAATAAATCAACACCTGGATGTCTCAATATTTTCTTCAGCTGAACAAAGAAAAAACTGAAGTAATTATATTTGGTAAAAAGGAAGAAAGACTTAGGGTTGCAACTCTCCTTGACACAAAAGGGTTGAAGGCAAAGGATACAGTTAAAAATATTGGTGTATTAATTGACAGTGATCTAAATTTCAACAGCCACATGAAAGCCATAACTAAATCAGCTTTTTACCACCTCAAAAATATTGCCAAACTCAGAGGGCTGATGTCAAAATATGACTTAGAAAAACTCATTCATGCATTTATCTCCAGCAGGGTTGATTACTGCAATGGACTGTTCACAGGCCTTCCTAAAAAGACTATTAAACAGCTTCAGGTGATACAAAATGCAGCAGCTAGGATTCTAACAAAAACTAAAAGAACTGACCACATTACTCCAATTCTTAAGTCCTTGCACTGGCTTCCAGTAAGTCACAGAATTGACTTTAAAGCACTATTGCTTGTTTATAAATCAGTAAATGGAGCAGGACCTAAATACCTGTCAGACATGCTTCAGCAGTACACACCTTCTCGTCCTCTCAGGTCCCAGGTGAAAAACCTGCTAGTAAAACCTACTGTTAGAACTAAACATGGTGAAGCAGCTTTTAGCTGCTATGCGGCTCAGCTGTGGAACCAACTTTCGGATGACATCAAAAAGGCCCCAACTGTAGCCAGTTTTAAATCTAGACTTAAGACAAACTGTTCTCAGATGCTTTCTGCTAACTGTGCCGAGTTACAAATTCTGAACCTGCCTTGATAATTATTCTACTTCGTCTTTTATTACCTTTTACTACTTCTGCCTTTGTTTTTTGCTTACTAATTATTCTTTATTTTAAAATTATTTTACCTTGTGTTTTATGTTTTCTTTTTATTATGATCTTTACCTTTTAACTATTATTTGACTATATTGCCTTTCTATGCTTTTATTTGTTATTATTGTTTGGTTTTGTTTATGTAAAGCACATTGAATGACCTATGAAATGTGCTATATAAACAAACTTGACTTGCAAGAGGAAATCTAAAGACATATGTTCAGCTTACACTTAATCAATTAAGTGGTTCTTATGAGCCATTTTCGTTATTGATTGTTGATATTGCATTGTTATTACCATTTTCCCTAATGTAGTCTTACCAACTTTTTAAACCTGTTTACTGTTCATATTTACACAGCATTACACAGCTTTCCAAATTATGAAAATTACATCTCAGATTTTCCTAAATAGTTGATGCAAATGACAGTCATAATTTTCAAGTCATAAACCATTACAGTATAATTCAAATTGTATTGAACAAACCTCCCACTGATAACAGTATTTTAGTTTTAAATAACTAAAAATGGTCATTAAGTTGAATTTGCAGCATTAGGAGATCATATAAATTAAATCAAAAAAAGTTATTTCAATCAAAAACATCTTACAGGCCAAGTTACATGTTAACATAGGACCCCTTCATTGATAGCACCTTCACAATTCTTGCATCCATTGAACTTGTGAGTTCTTAGAGAGTTTCTGCTTTAATGTCAGAATAGCCTCCCAGAGCTGCTGTTTGGATGTGAACTGCCTCCCACCCTCATACATTTTTTGCTTGATGATGCTCCAAAGGGTCTCAATAGGGTTGAGGTCAGGGGAAGAGGCAGGGCCACACCATGAGTTTCTCTTTTTTATGCCCATAGCAGCCAATGACTCAGAGGTATTCTTTGCAGCATGAGATGGTGCATTGTCATGCATAAAGATGATTTTCTACAGAAGGCACGGTTCTTCTTTTTGTACCACGGAAGAAAGTGGTCAGTCAGAAACTTTACATACGAGGTCATTTTTACACCGTCAAGGACCCCAAAGGGGCCTACCAGCTCTCTCCCCATGATTCCAGCCCAAAACATGACTCTGCCACCTCCTTGCCGACGTCTCAGCCTTGTTGGGACATGGTGGCCATTCACCAACCATCCATTACTCCATCCATCTGGACCATCTAGGGTTGCACGGCACTCATCCGTAAACTAATCCGTTTGAAAATTAGTCTTCATGTATTCCTGAGCCCACTGCAACCATTTCTGCTTGTGAGCATTGTTTAGGGGTGGCCGAATATTATGCACACTTGCAAACTTCTTGAGGATCCTACACCTTGAGGTTCGCGGGACTCCAGCGCAGCAGCCTCAAATGTTTGCTTTAGTCTGGCAGAAACCTTCCTTATTAATCCTTTGTCTGCACGAACCCACCTGTGCTCAGAATCAGCGACACATTTCTTCACAGTACGATGAACACTCATAAGTTTTCAGGAAATATCCAATGTTTTCATACCTTGTCCAAGGTAGTGCACAATTTCACACTTTTCAGCAGCAGAGAGATCCTTTTTCTTTCCCATATTGCTTGAAACCTGTGGCATGCTTAATAATGTGGAACATCCTTCTTAAGTAGTTTTCCTTTGATTGGGCTCACCTGGCAAACTAATTATCACAGGTGTGAGATTGATTTCAATGATCCAAAGAGACCTGAGACACAATGCCATCCATGAGTTTAATTGAAAAACAAAAAAATACATGTTTATGCAATTTAATTAGCATAATAATTTGGAACACGATGTAAGTCGCTTTTGACAAAAGTGTCTGCTAAATTACATAACCATATATGATTGTAAATACAAATACAGGTGTAAATTACTTTGGATATCCACCAAATTTCTATGACGTTTCTCAGCATATCTCTGGTATATTATGTTCGAAGTTATTCATTTATGACATGTAACCACTAGGTGGCAGAGATAAATCACTAAATTGTTCGTCTTCATGCTGATATGATATCATGTCGTTTTTATAGGGCTTGATCCACACATTGATTATCCATGTCAAAGACCGTTGTGATTTAGCTTTCCCAAAATAGCATTCAGAAATACTTTAAATCTCACATTATACATCTCTAGGCTTCATCAGGACGTGTTGTACATAGTTGCAGTTGAGTGCCATTAATATTAACCAGTCAGTCTCCCGCCACTGTTAAAGCAAAAGTCTGCACTTGCAGCCTAAGTGCACTTGCAATTTTAACAGTACATTGCTGATTGGATGTTAGAGTGTACTTTGCGTCTTCACTCTGATTGGCTCATAACATTTGGCTCCATCCGACCAACTAGTGACAGCGCGATGTGACAGACAACTCTTCAGAATAGGACAGGTTATCTTGCATCGCAGCGTTTTCTCCCGTGGGATAGTGTGGTAAAGGCATTGTTCTTTGGACCATTAATTCTCCTATCGGTACCATTCATCTTTTTACATTTTTTACAGCCATTACATTTCAGTGCCTTTATTTTAGAATGTGCTCTGCTCGTAACCAGTCTCCTAGTAACATTATATTCGACTACGATCAGAATCGTCGAAATGTGGCTAGTAGTGGTGCAACTTCAGTGTTTATAGCTACATGAATGTATGTGAAACATGGTTTTTAATGTTTTTGTTTCAGCAGGTGTCAGTCAGTCGGTCTTTAGTCAGTCTAGACAAAAACAACACAGCCGCGTTCATCACATAGCTTCTAGGCTACAGACATTTTTGGCATTCAGCCTGAGAATGATGGCAACGTCAGATTAAATTCTGCAGTATTAATCGTAGTGCCATCGCAGAGCATATTTGGATTACGCTGCAGCACGAAGGGTGGTCAGATAGCTGCCATTTTATCGGTTTCGGTCGTGATGAGGTTGAGGAAGTGCTGACACTCGGATACCAATCGTTTGAGACGCACAAGGCTTCCCCGAGGCGTGAGAACCATGTCTATGGTGAGCACTACGAACAACCACGCCGAAGCTACCATGGATGATGCTATTGGGGTCTTGTATACGAATCCACTAGACGACTATGAACTGATCCACAGGATTGGGAGTGGGACATACGGTGATGTTTTCAAGGTATTTTAATGTGGTTTTAAAACTCAATGTCCTTGTTGTGAAACTTTATGCAGTCAACAGACGGTTGATGGCAGCTTTTCTGTATTCTCTGCAACAACAGGCTGGTCGGCAATTTAGCCAGCGCTGTGCATGGTACAACTAACGCAGGCTATACACTATTATCAGGCCTTTTTGTGAGCATATCAGCATCGCTAAGAGTGATTAGAACGCCTTGTCCAAATGCACGTTTTGTTGAGTTATTGCACATCAGAATTGTAATCTCACACTGACCTTAAAGTATGAGACCTGCGTATGTGCCTGTAATGTACTGTAACTGTACAAAAGTAATACCACACACACACACACACACACACACACACAGTCACACACAGGAAGATACTTCATGTTTACTGGAGGGCCAAATATAACAACCTGGAGATACACAATCTGTGAAAGTCAACAGATATTAGGCTATATATCATTCTCAATTAATTCTCATCTTTGGTGCATTGTATGATTTGGCAAGGTGTCTCTCAACACCCTCAATTTTGCCAGTTAACTTGTCATCGACAGATGAGGTCTACAAGATATGCTGTGATTTCACAGTGAAACAGTGTCTCATCATCACAGGATGTCTTTTGGGTACTACAGGAAAGAAAACAGGAAATGAGGGTTACATTTTTTCGCAAACTTGGTTTTACTTAGCCTATATGCTAGTCTCTTATCATCTTTATGTAGCCTTGACTTTGAAGATTTCTGCATTTTATAGAAAGATGTCTGCTGCCATCTTTACCTTCTGATATCATGGCCTCTACTCAACAGCATAGTAACCTGCTAAACAATGCCTATTTCATTCCAAGGGCATGTACCAACTGCCAAGGCCACTAACACAACATTGTTGAAAAACATACAGAGTTGGCCTAATCCAAAATTAAGCAAATCAGATGCCAAGTTAGAGTAGTTTGTCTCGTATCATGTGACATTTCCTGGTAAACTGTAGAACATATCATTGTAAGGTTCATGCACTGTAGAAATAGAGGAAGTGACAATGTATCTGCTCGTGAGAGCATATGAGTGCATGTCATGTCTTAAGGCTGATTTATGTTTCTGCGTCAACTCCATGCAATGACTACAGCGTTGTCTCGACGCCGGCGTGAACTTTCGAAGTTCTGCGTCGGCTGTGTCTGCGTCGTTCACCACGGAAACGGTAGTCAGAATGGCGAACCCCAAAGACTGCTGTGCTGAAATATTAATCTTATTTGTTTGGCCTTTTCTTGCTTATATTTTTTTACTGTGTATGAATGTATAATTAATTGTTGCTCATCCAGCCAGTTTCCCTGTTCAAATGTCAACCAGGTTATTGCAACACTGGCCATGATGAGCAGTAACTCAGACTAATGACATGTGAAGTGATCTCTCAGCAGCCAACTGGTTAGAAATAAACAGGTCCTAGCATAGGTGTGGGCACAAGTCTCTGAAATGATACTGCAACAGGCCTATGGTTGAATGCAAGCATACAATCAATGTTTGCAAAGCCTGTGTATTGTAGATGAACCCCACCAAGATAAACAATAAGACATAGATAGCCTTTAATGGCTAACCTTCTCCAGCCTAAAAGTCAATTGCATTTCCACTTAGTTCAATGTTGTGAAGAGTGTCTCGGGAACGATGTCAAGTGGCTTTGTGAAATCTACAGGAAATGAACTGAAACTGCAGTTGGTTCAGACAAAGGTGGCAGAATCTGCAGCTTCCCCCAATCAAAGCTACTTCTGAGCAAGCCTGTGGGCCTGTAATCCTTTTAATTTCACTGGTATTCAGCCTCCTGCAGGAAATGAAAGCACATGCCTCTAACTGTACTGAAAACAAAGCCCCATTGAAAGATTTAGGCCACACTGGTGTACAGAAAGTACTTTTTTAACGTCTGAGAAAAGTAAAGTGTATCCATGTGTTTTAAAAAAAAAGCACTAGTTTTCACAGGTCTTCAAACACTTCTCTAGGAATTATCAGAATTGACTAAATTCAGAATGCATGAAGCGTTCAATGCCTAAGGCTGTTTCTCTGTTTACATGTTCATACTCTTGGTTAGATTGAAGTAACATGAATGTTGCATATTACGATGAATCCCTTTTAGCCTGCTTAAAGGCTTCTGGTGGTCAGAGATGATTTGGTAAATGTTCTCTTTTATTCTCTCTCAACCTTCAAAGGCTCGCGATATCAAAACATCTGTCATTTCAGCCATCAAGGTCATCAAGCTTGATCCTGGTGAGTTTTCATGCTTTACTCAAACATGTGCCTTAGAGGTTCTTTTGCACTATGCCCAAAACCCACATTTTTGTGGTAGTTTGGCCTAAGATGACGATGCATGTGCATAGAATCTGACAGACAGTGGTGTTTTCTAACTGTGCAAATGGCTGCCTCAGCCCGATAAATTTAGTAGCACAGACTGCAAACAATCATGTGGTGTGAGCAACTGATCTGCTTTCTGTATTGATGGATAGTGCTTAATGTTGCTCGTAGGCAAAGTTATGAATTTGGGGAACAGCATTTGTTGTTATATGTGTTAATTTGGCCAGTTGACACTATTGTGCTTCTAATGGATCTTTGACTTTCCTTCAGGGGAAGATTTATCAAGTATCCAGCAGGAGATCACCATGATGAAGGAATGTACTCACAAGAACATTGTGGCCTACTTTGGCAGCTATCACAGGTTGGGTTTTGCTGAGAAAGCACTGTAGCTTCATCTGCATTAGACTCCCATTCCAAATAAAGCCAAAACTCTCTCTCTCTTTCTCTCTCTCTCTCTCTCTCTCTCTCTCTTTCTCTTGTGACAGAAACAACAAGCTTTGGATTTGCATGGAATTCTGTGGGGGAGGGTCCTTGCAAGACATTTACCACGGTATGCTTGACCTAACTTGACCCATTAGCCTACATGTTTTGTTTTTTTGGCACCAATCGGGATCGAAAGTATCATTGGATCTGTCCATCTGTTGTAAATGGATAGTAAATGGATAGTAATGAGGATTTATATCTTGACGGGGCAGATGGCTCGTCTGGGCCTGATCTTGATCTGTCTCTTGCCAGTGTCTGTCTAATAAGTCAGAGTTACTGTTACTGTTAATACACTGCACATATCCTTACTGTGAACCATGCCACTTGCTTTACTGTATATACTACTGTCCACACTACACTATATGTCATATATTGTTTACTCTGCACTACCTGTCTATACTTTTCACATTGCACTTGTGCTTTTTTGCACTTCTGGTTAGACGCTAACTGCATTTTGTTGTCTCTGTACTTGTACTCTGCACAATGGCAATAAAGTTGAATCTAAATCTAATCTAAATTTAAAAAAGAGTAATCGATTCTTGTTCTAGAGTCTGTTCATTATCTCGTTATTAGTCATGTTCCTGTTCTTGTTCATGTTCCATGTTAATGTTCCATGTTCTTGTTCCCTGTTCTTGTTCTCTTAGTGACTGGACCCCTGAAGGAGAGACAGATTGCGTACGTGAGTCGGGAAACACTACAGGTGGGTGTGTAAACCCCACGACCCACACAAAGTGCATCACAGGCGCCTTTGTGTCTCTACACACAAAGGTTTAGCTGTGCTATGACACGACTGTGTGTCTGTCTGTTTGATATCATTCTTCTCCTGTCTGCCATCTCTCATTGGGGATTTCTACCTCTGCTTTCTCCCTCAACAGGGGCTGCACTATCTGCACCAAATGGGAAAGATGCACAGAGACATTAAAGTAATGGTCAAAGCATTCTATTATATCCACATTTACAGTACTATCTTGTCCAATTTTTGACCCTGTTGTCCAGTATTTGACCCTGTCGGTGGGCCAATGTTAAAATCGTGTTATAGTGTAGTTTGTAATTTCTTGGTTGGTTAATGGTTAATGGTTTAATTTATATAGAATGGCTGTACGTGTGTGTGTACGTGTGTGTACGTGTCTGTGTGTGTGTGTGTGTGTGTGTGTGTGTGTGCATGTGTGTGTGTGTGCATGTGTGTGTGTGTGTGTGCGTGCGTGTGTATGTGTGTGCGTGCGTGCGTGCGTGCGTGTGTGTGTGTGTGTTCACGCCTGTGTGTGAGGCAGAGAGAGAGATGTAATTGTCTTCATGTGAGGCTGTGGTGTCTGCGCTCATTGTGTCACTTTGTGTCAATTGCAGGGAGCTAACATTCTCCTGACGGAGCGAGGAGACGTCAAACTGGGTCAGTAACACTCACCTTGCATTCAGAATAAATATAATCTCCCACATTCTCAATCTCTCTCTCTCTCACACACACACATTCTTAAAATGATCATTTCGGATTTTGTTCTTGAATCTTCTTGCTTTACATAGCGGATTTTGGGGTAGCAGCTGAGATTAATGCTTCGGTCTCAAAGAGGAAGTCTTTCATTGGGACACCCTACTGGTAAGCAGTCTTAGCAGATTTAGCATTCGCTAAATCATCTAATGGGAATCCATATCTGCCTCACACTAAATTCATACCTACATATATGAGCTAACAATTACATTTCTAACATCAACAGTAACATTTTAGTAGTATAGTAGTAAAAAGAGCCATTTTTCCAGGTTCTTCAACAGAAACATTGCATTGAGAGACCATAGTGGTTATGAAAGTACATGCTTGACATCCACCTAAAGTGTTAACAGTGATGCATATTGTAGATAACAAATGTATCTGTGTGCTCTAGGAGGAACTGAACAGGTCAAAACCTCACTTCTTCTATTTTGTAAGAGATGGGAAATGAGACAGATATGGTTTTTGTTTTTAGTAGTACAGATTATACCTTTCGGTTTTTCTATGAGCACAGAAATTTAAACTCTCAGACAAAGCTAACAACAATTGCAACGACAGTCTCTGAATACCATTGTAATTAAATTTTTTTATTATTATTTACAGACTTAACAGTTCATAAACAGTTTACTAACCAATAATATGAGCAATTGGTGACAAGGCCATTGTCATTATCAATGACCCTATTTCCAGTTATGCTTTATCAAAAAACATCTTCTGTAGTCCTGTATATATAATTCTGTATAGCCAGTGCACATGTGCAGAAGACTCCTCACTTGCTCAGTAGCTTTCTGCTGCTCTCTCCTCAGGATGGCTCCAGAGGTGGCAGCGGTGGAAAAGAAGGGAGGGTACAACCAGCTGTGTGATATCTGGGCGGTGGGCATCACCGCCATCGAGCTGGCCGAGCTTCAGCCGCCCATGTTCGACCTGCACCCCATGAGGTGAGCCGGAGCCTGTGGTGCTGTGGCTAGCGCTGTTGCTACAGCTAGCCCAACTCCAGAGCCTGCCGTTTCAGGCCGGTAGCAAATGCGTGCACACTGCATGTAATCGACTATTAGGTTATTTCAGTTTACCTAATGAAGTCAAAGGTCTTTCTAAGGGTTAGGCTTATCCTTACTTTACTATGAAAAGGGACAGATCATTTAATGTATTTGGAGTTAAAATGACCTTTCAGTTTAGAGAGGTGGAGGTTTTGGAATGCCAACAATAAACAACTAACTTTTAGGTGTATAGTCTAAAATCGACTCTGTTTATGCAGGCTATTGCTGTTGCCTGCATATGCATGTTATTACTACTGTTATGTCTCTTGCCACTGCTACTACTCCTATTGCCAGAAGAGTCCTGTGCTTTGGGCAGGAAGTTAATGTTGTGCACAGGAAGTTGGAAGGTCATTATATGGATCACGTACAGTATGAGTCATGAGTGGGACAGGGTCAACAGTGTAAGTGTGCTGTCGCGTCACTCGGTCTGCCAGTTACTGTGAGACATTCTTCTGTAATTTTCTGCACTGAACCAACAGGCTGACCTGTAAGAATGACATGGGAACATGAGCTTTTAAGGGAGAAAGCAAAAAAGTAAGACCACAGGGATACCTAAGATTATACAGTACTGTACATACAAAGTGATCTCCTTTGAGGTTGACATAATAGTGTCAACAACTGTGTCTTCTTGCATCAGTAAATGGAGGAAGTGTAGGTCAGCCATTGTTTTCTTGCCATGTAATGGTGTTATGTCCTAATACGTTTGGACATATCTCCTTCATCTCCCTCCAGAGCCTTAATGGTCATGTCCAAGAGCAGCTTCCAGCCACCCAAACTCAAGGAGAAGACCAAATGGTAATGTCCCTACTGCATATGCCAGCACACTGACTCTCCCTACTACAGACCTCTGCACACATCTGACACATAACTTTTAGGGAACCCAATGTGTTGCTACGGGTGAAATACTGTCAGCTGTTCCTTGATGTTGAAAATTATGAAAAACAAATGCTACATATTGTGGATGTGGATACTAGTTTTTTATGCTCTACAGAATAGAGAAGTACTGGTAATATAAGCAAGAAGAACGTGCTTAAATGTATCTTAATTATCCCTTTGTCTTCATAGCAACAAATACCGCATACTGTAGCAATGAAAATGTTGTTTAAATACTCTTGGTATACCATGACCTAGTTGAAAGACTGACTGATGTCAGACATGTTAGAGTGATTTCATCTAAAGCTTGTTTTGATGACTTGCATCATTATCCCTCACCAAATGGCTTTCTCAGGTCAGCTGAGTTCCATAATTTTGTGAAGGCGGCGCTGACCAAGAGCCCACGCCGCAGACCAACAGCCGAAAAACTCTTACAGGTAACAGCACATTACATATATCTGCCGATATATATATATATGGCAGATATAACACATAAACTAAATATACGTTTAAACTCGTTCGGCTTTTAATCATGCATGTTGGAGTCACTCAGAGCATTGGTTGTATCACTTTTAGGGCAGTGTGAATGGAAAGTTTTGGAATCATTTTTAATCTGATCTCTACTTTAAAAGACATGTTTCCAGTGTTATGAACTGGACAGTTCTGGTTGCAGTCTTTGGGCAGTGTGCCAGCATTATGCAGCGCGACCCCCATTCCCTTTGTTTTCATACAGTAGGCCCCATAATCCCTGCCTAACGGCCTGCTCTTAAGATAATAGCATGATGGTGCATGAGCTCCTCATTTTCCTCTAAATCTCTGGCGTCGTGGTGCGTGACAATGCTTATGAAATATAATACACAAACAGTGGCCCATCAGCCATCTTCCGTGAAGATTAAACTCTAATATGGAAGTAAATTGCTTCGACCTTCTTTTTTCTGCATAAATCAGAATTCATGTGAAATTGCCCCTCTGTGGACAGTAAATGTGTGTGTGTGTGTGTGTGTGTGTGTGTGTGTGTGTGTGTGTGTGTGTGTGTGTGTGTGTGTGTGTGTGTGTCTCTATTTGTGGTGAACAGAAGATTTGTTTTATAATGGTCTGTCAAATGTCTCTCAAAAAAAGCTCTGCCATCATGTTTGTTTTATAAGCAGGAACAGATGCAGTCTCCAATGCAGTGAACATATTTGTGTTGAAACAAACATTTGGTCTGTACATTGCAGACCATAGCAGCCTTATGTTCATCACAAATGCCAGTGGTGTGACAAAATTGCACATTTATTTATTTGTCTTGGAATGATCAGATGCCTCAAGAATTACAGAATAAATTAGACGAGTGAGCTTTCCTTGACTGGGGAAACCCACAAGGGACATTTAAATAAGTTTACTGATTGTTGATTACTGATAATTCATGATCACAAAATAGATACAAATCTTTTCATAAAAAGACCAAATAAATAAAAGCTTTATAATCTGAATGTAGATTGATATCTAACATTACCTTACTGTCATGAAACGATTTATTCAAATTATCTTTTTTTTCTCTAAAGCAAAATGTAAGCGCAGTCAAGCCCCATGTCCCTGGGATGTCTTTTACTGTTGAGTTATGGGCCTGTGACTTTGACTTGGAAGGAAGTGTGGTTTGTAACTGAATAAATACAGCAGATTCAAGCCCCGCTCTGTTGATTCGGACACATTCCTGTCCTGGTGAATGTGTTCTTTTCCCAGCATGCATTTGTCACTCAGCTGTTGACTCGGACCCTGGCCATCGAGCTGCTGGACATGGCCAACAACCCTGACCTGCAGACGACACTCACCATGGACGAAAGTGACCTTGAGGTAAGTAAAGGCCGGCAGTCTGTTACTTTGCTCCTTTTTTTCACAATCTGCAGTAGAACTCATTCCCAAGCCTTTGAGCTAATGTTGGATTATCAACAGAGGCATTTGTAAACAAAGTGCTTCCAACTAGTGTCAGAACTAGTGTAGCCCTCAGGGACAACTTTTTGTTTGGACTGTTGGCAAGTCATCTTAAGCATCTGCCCTATTTGGCAGTATGAAACACAGCACTCGTGTGTGTGTGTGTGGTTATGTATGTGTGTGTGTGTGTGTGTGTGTGTGTGTGTGTGTGTGTGTGTGTGAATGAGTGCATACATACAGTACATGAGCATACTCATATGCATGTGCTTATGAGTATTTCATCTACAACATGTCTGGAAACATAAACACATATTGGTGTAAATACCATGCATATGGTCACTATGTACTGCTTGTGTGTATGCAGACCTGCAGTGCCTTCCCGGATAAGATCCAGTCGTTGGGGAAACACCTGCTTGTCCAGAGGACCCAGTCGGAGGAGCAGTGTAAGTACTGGGGCTCATCTCTAGTCTGCTGCTTGTCTATTGTTTATCACATCAAAAACCTCAGGCAGTTTATTTTGTATGCTGAATATAGCATGACGTGAAGTTGATGCAAGATGTGGTGGGATTGGAAGCATGTCAAAAGAACTTTGACTACATTAGCTCATTCATGGTTTTAGTGGTCTTGCTTTTATTTTGGTGTCATGACAACAACACCATTCTTTTGCATTTAATACCATAGCAAAGAGGTGGTTGTTTTTCATATTGATTACACTTTTATTGGTTTGGCTCGTGCTGCAGTGTATTGGCATTGCAGTTTTGACTGAATTGGCGCCCCTGAGCTCTCTGGTAAATCTGACCACCCCAGCAGTGATGAGGGAGACAGGGCCGGCCACTGAGAGCCTATTGTTTGGATACTGCTCTGGGTTCCAGAATGCCATGGAACCACGCCAGTTCCAGAAGGGCACCCATAGCCACTGCAGCAATGAGAGGCCACTCCAGAAAACATGAAAGAGGGCAGTGTTGACAGCTATGTGTGCGTATGCGCGCGCGCGCGCGTGTGTGTGTGTGTGTGTGTGTGTGGGTGTAGAACAGGACTGTATTAACTGCAGTCATAAAACACATTAACAGGATATTTTTAGTGTGAAAGTGTCATTTCCGGAGAGGCTACGCCCTGTATGAAGTGATTGCGTGGTGAGCAAAGCATAGTGACTAAAACATTGCAGTCATTAGCCAGGTGTTTTCCTGACAACAGAAATTACCTTTTTTAATGAACAATGAATGAACAACCTCTCATAAGATAAAAATGAAAATAGCTTTGTCAACAAAAGATACATTAAAGCTTTCAATTAACAGTAATTATTGTTTGTTGGTACTTCATTCATTAGCACACTCTGCGCCACATTCCTAGTCTTTTGTCCATTTGCAAAGGTCTTGTATTGTTGTGCGTGCCTTACATGCTTTCTGACACGCAGTACAAAGACTTAGGCACCATGCTCAGTTCCTGTTCACCAGGGAGAAGTAACAGGGTTTATACTCATACAGATCTTTTTGAAAAAGAAAGTCCTTGAGGGGAGCAATTATAGGGTGCTGTTTGTGCATGTGTATTTACTTTTGAACCTTGAAAACATTTGAGCCCGTTTTAGATGTCCTGGGCCTGTTCAAAGTCCCTGATTATACAGTCTGTTACTAGTACTGTGGTAATGGATTTTTAAAAATGTATTTATTGTAAGAGCAATGAAATGAGATGGAAGAATTCTCCATTGTGGTCTTTTTTTTTTAGTTGATCACATGAAATTTGGACCTCCCATAAGGAAAGAGACTGATCCCACCCCTGACCTGGTAGGATGTTTGTTTTATTATTTGTTGTATTTTTTTCTGTTGAAAGTAATATTTAAGTAAAGAAAACGTAAGGAGGAAAGTCAGGTTAACTGTGTGACTTCTCAACAGGCCCTGTATGATGAATGGAGTACCATTGGGGTCAGCAAGGACTCCCCGTAAGTGCTCTCTCTCTGTCTGTCTGTCTGTCAGTGTGTGTGTGTGTGTGTGTGTGTGTGAGGGTTGTGCAAAAGTCCAGAATTGAATTGAAGCTGGCTCTTAAATTCCAATTCAATTCTTTAATTTCACTTGCATTGCAATTCAAATTTTGCACAACCCTGGTGTGTGTGTGTGTGTGTGTGTGTGTGTGTGTGTGTGTGTGTGTGTGTGTGTGTGTGTGTGTGTGTGTGTGTGTGTGTGTGTGTGTGTGTGTGTGTGTGTGTGTGCATGCATGCACATATTCTCTTATGGTTCCTATAAAGGTTTATAGATGAATCTAAACTATTTGGGTTTTTTGTAGGAGTTTGTTGGAAAGTGTTGAGGAGGCATTGCAGAGGTAAGAACACCAGAAAGCCATTGTTTTTATCCTACGAGTGAGTGTGCTAAAGTGCTAAAGCTAAAGTTTCCGCTATAATTTAATTTATATATATTTGTAGTATTATATATAATTGTATATCAAGGCCCTTTATGTTTAACAACTTACGACGTCCCTTGACTACTAGGAGTCTTAACTAATATTTCAGTAGAAGTTACTTTAAGTCACTGACACTGTAAGATTCAAATGTTGTATTTAATGTCTGTAGTTGTTTCATGTCTATTGAGCATTGCATTTTAATTACAGAAGTCTAACCATCAAGAGGGCTCCGTCTGCTGGAGGGAATGCAAATGTAAGTCTGTGGCTGTAGGTAGGAATCTGACTTTGAGTTGGAGATATTGCAGCACAAACAAACAATGTCAAACTTATTTGACCTTTGGAGGATATTTGGATACTTTAGTAAGCTTAGTACGGGCTATGCAGAGTTATGGTTGGCAGTTTAACTCAAATTAGCTACTTATAGACAATTTAATGGTTTAATTGTGACTTATTTTACTTAAAATATTAGGGTTTACTGAAATTGTGGTACTTCTTCATTCAAACATTAATAAACTCTGTCATAGGCGTAGGAGTTAGAACAACGTCTTTGACTGGCTGATTGCATGAGTGAATCCAATACAGTAAATACAAGCTGCTCTAAGGCTAAGCAACACTCCTCACATCTGTTTTTTGATAACCCAGGATTCCCCAGGCTCTGATGATGAGGACAAATATGGCACTGTGAAGAGAGGCACCGTGGTGTCAGAGTTGTCCTCCACCTCCTCCGTCTCCTCCTCCACCACCTCCTTCTCCTCCACCCCACTCAACACTAAGACCCCGGCCAGTGCCCCGGCTCCCCTCCTGGACGAGTCGCCCCTCCTGGGCGGCTCGGGCCTCTGTGACCTCTCGCTCTCGCTGCTGGCCGGCTCGGCGCTCTTCTCTGACTCGCTGCTCTTCTCCGAGTCCTCGATGAGCCTCAGCTCGCTGCTCTCCTCCCCCACGGAAGGTAAACCACCAACATGGTCACCATGGTCACCACGTCCACCGCGGTGACTGCGGTGCTCCCACTCCTCCTCTGAATGCCTTCCCTATACTAGGCATAGGCTTTGATTATATTGCACAATGCTGGTGGTTAGAACTGAGCTGTTTGTTCCAAAGATGTTCTCCACTTTGTTTGTTTGTCTAAAGCAGGGTTAGGTCTTGTGTGATCGTTTGTTTTATTTTGCACAGCATCATAGAGCAGTTCCATAACAGTCCTTCATTACTTCACTGTTGCTTTACACTCCATTTCACCATAGCTTTATTCACATTCAGTCAAGTCTGATCCTAAAATCTTGCTCACACTAAAGCCATGGAGTTGAACTACTCCCCCCCAACCCTGGCCCACAGTGACGTGAAGTGGAGCGTACAGAGGGGTGATTATCGGGCAGGCCGCTGTGGTCAGAACAGAGAAGGCTGGCTCATTCCTCAGAGTGTTTCCATTCCTTTTCCCCTCCTCTAATGTCTAAACCCTGCTTGCTTGGGGGAGATTTGAAACTGTGGCGTGGGATTGCAGTGACACATGTGTGCCTCCAGGGGGCGGTGTTCCCAAGGAGCCGGGGGGAAGAACGGGGAGGGACGCGCCTCCGACTCGCCAGCCTCCTCTGTCGCCAGAATGGAGCACGCTTCGCAGGAAGACCGAGGAGTCGGTGAGTGGGACTCCGCAGGAAGTATTCCCAGTGGAATAATAGGAAGACATAAATAAATGAAAGAAACCTTAAATATTACATACAAAATGTTACACTGACCTAAGAATACAGGGATTGAATGCATTCTGTGGTGCTGAGAAACACAGGCTGTGCAATAAGTCTGTTTTTGTTTATTTGTTTGTTTGTTTGTTATGATTATGTGTTGTAACGTTGTGATTATGTTTTTTCTGCTCTACAGAGGTCTGACTCCCACGGGCTCCCCCCTACACCCCACGTGCACGTTAGTCATCTTTTATGGAAATAAATACTCGCAACAAAACTGCAAAAGTATCTCGCTTGTGAGACCTGCATTTTTGATAGCTACCATTATCAGAGCATATGCATTATTACTGTCAAGTACAATTGTTCATGTCTATAAAAGATCCCTGTCTGGTTATACAACGAGACATTGTTGAATATTTTAGTCACTGATTAATATTTCAAACTGTCAGTGAAATGCAATAGATGCTTACTGCTGATAGCAGCTTCAATGATTTATAATCATATTCACTCATTGTGCTAGTTATTCAACATGAATAACACATCCTACATTTGTGTTTTGTGTTTGTTATTGATAAGGGCAAGTGAACTGTGCCTAAAGCTCATGTGACTGTGTTCTAGATGGGAGCCTGTTTCTCTAAGGTGTTTAACGGTTGTCCCCTGAAAACCCATTGTGCTGTGACGTGGGTTTTACCAAAGACCAAAGGTAAACTCCACCAAGAAGGAAATAATAAAACTATTAATAATAATAATAATAATAATAATAATTACACAGGGATCATGTCTGGGTCATAACACGGCTATAACATATGTAGCCGTGGCCGTCTGGGCCTACTGGTTAGGGCTTCGGACTTGTAACCGGAGGGTTGCTGGTTCAAACCCCGACCAGTAGGAGCAGCTGAAGTGCCCTTGAGCAAGGCACCTAACCCCTCACTGCTCCCTGAGTGCCACTGTAGCAGGCAGCTCACTGTGTGTTCACTGTGTGCTGAGGGCTGTATTTTGGGTCACCAGCGCATGGCGTAAAGTTCGTTATTCACCGGCGCGAAGTTGAATTCGTTATTTTGCACCTTTATTTTTTAAGCATTGCGCCCAGGGGTGTGGCAATTAACAACCTAGGGAGGGACCTGGCGCGTTGTCTAAAAATCGCTATCATACACCACTTAAACCTGGTCAGAAGTCAATGGCGAGTTGTTCATATGCTATTTTAAGAGCGCATGTCAACAGTCATATTGGCAGGTGCACGCACCATCCTTCTATCATTCATGAACGCACACCAGCGCATGTCCATGCAAAGCATTACAAATTGCACGATTACAATGGTAAACATAATTAGAATAAAGATATTACGAAATACTGTACATCTCATGATGAGTAGTTATTCACCATCATTTGCAAATTGGTAATGACGGTTAAAAGTGATTAGGGAAGAGGCGAGAGACACGTATGGAGCACAGCTGAAGACGCACTGTCACGAGATATAAGCAACTCCTCTGCAGGATAAATGTTGTTTTATTCAGTCATTTGAGCAACATTGGGGTAAGTGTTGCTTTTTCCAGCCTATGTTTTCGATGGTAACCCATTGTCAGTCAATAGTGAAAGTAACTGCATATAACTGTCTTGTCGTTGACTGACTCCTTGGTGAAGTTAGTTTCACTTTGCCAATGAGTTCAAATAATAGACGAGTGCAAATGCGTGAAGGCTATGCTAGGTTTTAGTAAAGCATGGTTTAAGAATGACTATTCCATACGGTCTCGCAAGCAGCCTCCTTCAAATGCGCCGTTGAATGCCAAAATACCGATGCATTTATTTGACATATCGCGCGTTGCGCCGTTAAAGGGAACGACAGATGTCATTCTCATTGGTTTAAAATGATGTTACGCCCCAAACACACCCATATGACTGATTAAAAGACCTAGGAACACCTTGTTACGCCATGCGCTCCACTTTTGAGAACGAAACCCCTCCCAATGTGAACTGGACATCCTACTAAATTTGAATAGACTTTTGACGAGTGACGATGCACTTTAGAATGTCATGATAGGGCCCTGAGTGTGTTTCACTAATTCAAGGATCAAATTTCCCTCACGGGATCAAAAGAGTATATCTACTTATACTTAGTAACATACAGTACATACAAAGATGAGTTCCCACTGTGTTTATGATGTGGTGGTTGTTCTTCCTCTGTCCCCAGATCAGTACCTCATCCTGGGAGCAGAGGAGGGAATATACACCCTCAACCTCCACGAGCTCCACGAGGACACCATGGAGAAGGTACAGCACTTTTTCATGCATTCTTTTTTAAATTTGAAGCCACCCTGGTCAAACTACCTTAGTGTCTATGTTTTTATTAAAAAATATTAAATCCCTCTGTCACTGGTATGGAGTTAAGCCTCACTTAATAATGTTATATGGCATACGTATGTAAGCACACAGGGTTAGGTATTTAGGCTCATACGTTTTTGAACCCATGCTAAAGTTGACTAAAAAGAGGAATATAAAATCATCTTTTGGAAATTGATCTTAATGCCTTAATTAAAAAAAATGAGGAAAACTCCAACCTTTAAGGACCTTTTTGAATGAATAATTTATCATAAATAAATAAATGTTCTTCCTTAAAATATAGGGGTCATAAGTATTCGCAAGTATTCAGTAAGCCTATTAGCTGGTTTGATTTGCATTGAGCTCAATGAGCATCAAACCAGCTAATAGGCTAACTGAAATAACACCATGCCAATTTCTAGGTATGGTGAAAGGTATGTGATGATGTGGGGCTATTTCAATTCCAAAGGCCAAGGGAACTTTATCAGGATGCATAGTATCCTGGATCCATGAAATAACTGGCCTTTAAAATTAAAATTAAAATCTGCCTGCCTCTATGGGAATTTAACATAGGGGTGCCAATACTTATGACCACTGTATTTTAAGGAAGAACATATTTATGATACATTATTCATTCACAAAGAAAATTGGTGTCCTTAAAGGTTGCATATTTCCTCATTTTTTTAAATAAGATTTTACAAATTAAGATCAATTTCTAAAAGATGATTTTATATTCCTTTTTTTAGTCAACTTGGTCAAGCATGGGTTCAAAAACGTATGAGCCTATCTGTATTTGTCATTTTATTGTGACATTTCATTGCATTTTATTATTATAAATTATGTTCTAATAGACAGTTAATGTGCCTGTATGAAGTGTTCCAATTTGATTGTATGAGCATATTTACAAAAGACAAAGACTGTAATAGGGTAGTTATTATGTGTGACCAGTGCACATGTATGCCCTGTGATACAGCTCCTTCCCCAGAGATGCACCTGGCTGTATGTCATGAACAATGTGCTGATGTCTGTTGCAGGTAATTCCTCTCGTTGCTTAGACAACATATTTTTGTGTCACTATACAAATATATAGGGAAAATGCCCCATGGGATGCAGTGCTTTCAGTCTGTAGTCATTCTTGGCTCTGTGCTGTAGTTTGAGCTTGTGTATGTTATTCGAAACTCAGACTTTGTGTAAGTAGAGGCCACTGACTGTATCACCTCTTGACCTCACCCTGGGTGACCTTGCCTCTGATTGGTTCACAGGCAAGTCCTCGCAGCTCTCCTCCCACAGCCTCCCGGCGCTCTTCGATGAGCGGCGAAACATGCAGAGGAGGCAGGGCCACCTGTCCATCAACGCACACCGCCTCAGCACCAGGATCAACTCCAAGTGAGTGGACGCACGTGGACACAGTCACACACCATACACAGAAATTAGTCAGAGAATACCAGTAGTAGTAGCCACTGTTCATTTACAGATTGTACAGGTAAACATTTTTGACAAATTGAGTTATTAAGCTAATTAAATGTGATGCATCATATGTTAGGTTAAGACATAAGAAAAGGGACCATCAAGTAATTAATTTTAAATAATTGTTTCTTTTCCTAAAAAAATCATTCAGCCAGATAGCCAGCCAGTTTTGTACCGGGTCATCCTAACATCTTCAAAAAATGCATCTTCAATGCATTCACTGAAATGTAGTTAGGTGCACACTGAAATGTAGTTAGGTGCACACTGACATGTGGCATGCTCTGCCCCTGCAGGAAGTACTCCATGTCTGTGAAGATACCAGACACTAAAGGCTGCCGTGGGTGTCGTGTAGGTGAGGAAGCACGTCTGTGGATCAAAGAATGAGCCTTTGTTGTTAAACACCAGCCATCATCAACCACCTGTATCTCTCTCTCTCTCTCTCTCTCTCTGTTCTCTCTCAGTTCTCTCTCTCAATTCCCTCAATGCCATAATGAAACAATCTCTCTCTCTCTCTCTCCCTCTCTCTCTTTCTGTTCTCTCTCTCTCAATACCCTCAATGCCATAATGAACCAATATCTCTCTCTCTTTCTGTCCTATCTCTCAATGCCCTCAATGCCATAATAAACCAATCTCTCTCTCTCTCTCTCTCTCTCTCTCTCTCTCTCTCTCTCTCTCTCTCTCTCTCTCTCTCTCTCTCTCTCTCTCTCTCTCAGTGCGTAACCCCTACACAGATAGCACCTTCCTGTGTGCCCTGGTGCCTTCTGGTTTAGTTCTTCTTTTGTGGTATGATCCGCTGCAGAAGTTTATGCAACTTAAGGTAAGCAACCACCCACAGACACCTGTATTGTGGAACAGTACAAACAGGCACGAGAGCAATAATGAAGCACAGAGATAATCTCTGCCCCCCCATGCCCAGCACATAGCGATGAGTTTGCCCGAGTCGCTGCCCATCGTTGAGCTCCTGGTGGTGGAGAGCGAGGAGCTGCCGCTGTTGTGTATAGGGGTCAAAGGTCACTCGTCACACACAGCACACACTAACGGGCAGTTGAAGTTTGACCTCATCCGCCTGGACGATACCCCTCAGGACAAGCCAGGTACTGAATGCACGGAACCTGTGTATGGTCCCACTAGGCCCTACTATTGTGCTGCACAAACATGTCACCGCTGATGTCAGTTCAGAATGTTGTTCCTGTTGAAAATGTTGAGTCATTAGTCACAAGTCATAACAAATCAGTGATGACAAAAAGCCTGGTAGGGGAATGTGGAGGAGGTTGGTGCTTTGGTTTGGTAGACTATGCAAATGATTTTTTCCCCAATGATCATAGTGTTCTTCTTCAGTTCATTCATCATTGTGTTGTCAGCACTGTGCTTTAAAGAGATCCATCCTTCTAATTTGAATAAAATTGCAACATAGTGTATGTGTGTGTGTGTGTGTGTGTGTGTGTGTGTGTGTGTGTGTGTGTGTGTGTGTGTGTGTGTGTGTGTGTGTGTGTTTGTGTGTGTGTGTGTGTGTGTGTGTGTGTCTGTTGACAGATGGCGAATCTCTCAGTGTGCAGCAGGTAACTCAGCTGGACAGAGACACCGTTCTGATTGCACTGGAAAGTGAGTTCATCTTTATTTCCTTATTTCCTGTTGGGGCACAGCAGGAAGAGGCCAACCCTTCTCTGTGACTTCCTCCATGGTGGCGTAGCACAAACGCATGTGTTGGGTTTTAGGGTGTTACTGATCATACAAACACTCTTTTCTAGCAAATCTCCTGTAAGCTGTGAATACTGAAGCAGAATTATGAGACACAGCCCTTTTAATCAAGTCAAGTTAATTTATTTACATAGCACATTTAACGCAACCGGGTTGACCTAAAGTGCTTTAAACTTTAACATTAGATCCCAGTCATCTGAGTGAATTTCTTTCATTTTCTATGAAAATTCAGCACTTATAATGCATAATGCAAACTGAGATGGATTGATTCTGTGAAGTAAAGTGGTTCAAATGGTTTGCTGACCTGAACCATTTTGTATATGGAGAGTAGCCTAACATTTCTGATGTGAACTATGCTGTTCCTTGAAACATATGACTTTATCAGGCTTCTACTTGAGTCTGCTGATAAGAGCAATTGTTTAAATATATGACCCTAAGAGAGATTAGAATAATTTCTTTATGAACTAAATGTTGCAGTAGTTCACCTTGCACAAAGATTTTCAGGTAGTCACAGATGTGAAATGTATTTGTTCTAAATACAGTATGTAGTGCCTTTGGTGGAATATCTGTGTATAGTCATGTTAGTGCCCTCTTGTGTCAAGTGGTGGTAAAGGTCCTAAAATAAATCCTATAGCAGTTAGGACTTTACTGAGTTTGTGACCATGGCTTGGATTACGGGAACAACCGTCACTAAGAAGATAGTGCTGTTCAGAGAACAGCCTGCATAAACCATGTTTACATGAAGTGCAACAGGTGTCAATTGTTGACATAGTTGTGGGGTTGTGTGGATGGATTGGCACATCGTAAACCGAGTGCGGGAGATTAGCACCACGGTCGTGCCTGTCTGTGTATGTAAACACTGCTCTGTCTAATGGCTTAGAACAGGAATAGACATGGGTGTCTGCATTTGGAGAACTCTCTGTGCTACTCAAGCTGAGAGCAACAATGCAGAACAAAATAGAGTAGAGTAGAATAGAGTTTGGAGTTATTAGACAGCCCCTTTCAATTCTAATCCTTGCTAAAACATCAACTCTGCTTGAATTATAAAATAATTTATCTATTTATAGATATATTATTGCATTGTTGTTTATACAATGACTTTGCGTAACCATATTACAGTTTTGACCTCGTATTGTGCCCCTTCCCTACAGAAACTGTGAAAATTGTGGATCTACAGGGATGTCCCATCAAAAACATGGCCTCGGCGCTCACCTTTGATTTTTCCATTGAGACTTTGGGTGAGTGTGTGTGTGTGTGTGTGTGTGTGTGTGTGTGTGTGTGTGTCTGTGGTGTGTGCTCGCGCATGCATGCTTACTTCTTGTTGTTTGTTTATATTTTTTATGAGCCAAATTTGTAATGTCTCGTGGGAATTGTGTTTTTAGATGTCATGTCCTGCTACACAGCCCAGAGGATGTGGAATAATGTTGTTTCAACTGTCGTTGTCCCCATATGAATAATGAATACACACTGTACAATGTGTCGTGTTTGGTGTGGAGAGATTCAGTTTTGCAGCACTTATGCATCAACCGTGTCCCTGGTACTCCCAGATCCCAATATGAAGTGATGATGGCGCGTAGTTTGGTTTTAACATACCACATCTGTAAATGTTCAAACAGTGGAATGCTCTGCTATGTTTTGTCATGTCTTATAGTAAAAAGGCTTTTCTTGCTCTCTAGTGTGTTTGCAGGACAGTGCCCTTGCCTTCTGGAAACATGGACTCGGTGGGAGGAGCCTCTGTAAGAATGAGGTGATGTCATTTGAAACTTCAGTTCCAGTGAAACCCAAGTTAATGAAAGCACACTGACATAAGGGGTCTTGGATACACCTCTGTCGCCTCTCACTATACCGGCCTATTTGAAAGATTTTTCAATGCATATTACTTATTAAACTGCAAGCCACATCTCAGCACTATTTTCCCCATGCTTTACCAGAGTCTGGCCATATTTTTTTTTGTTTGGTTTGTTTTTACTACAGGTAACGCAGGAGATAACAGACAAAAGTCGCATATTCAAAGTCTTAGGGACAAATAGGTATGTTATCATCACTTCTGGTATCCACCCTAATATCTATTGTAGTATACAGTACACACCCACTCAGCCTCCACATGATGGCCAACGTGTAAACCTCACACTGCTTTCTACCATGCAGGGACATCATTCTCCAGAGCACACCCACAGAGGATCCATCCGCTGCCAGCAACCTGTACATCCTCACAGGCCATGAGAGCAGCTACTGAGAGGAACACCCAGGGGATTTGGACTCGGGACCGGGACATAGTCTCCACACACCCACGGAGGATATGAAGACCAGCCCTTAGGTGGTCGTCCTTCAGAAAGCAGAGGGGATAGTGATGGAGCAACGCTGTGAGCTACAGCAGAGCAATCCCCCCCCCCCCTCCCCCCCAGAGCAAAGCTCCCATTAGCTGACCTAGGGTCAGTTGAGAGGGCTGGCAGAAGGTTGCAAGGAGACTGGTGTTGTGTAGTGAGTTGAGTTTTTTGACTTGACTTACTTGTCAGTTTTTGTTATTTATTTAAAACAATTTATTTTGGTGAGATAGCCCTCTGTGGGCAAAGATGGAGAAAGGCAGCTTGTGGTGTCGGGAGACTTGAATGATTCCTTCAAGAAGAAGAAGAAGAAAGTGTGGTGCTGGACAACACCCTGAGAAAAGCCACAAGACAAGCAAGCAAACAGTCCGGAGGAGCACTGCTGGCTGGTCACCGACGCCCAGAGCTCTTGGGATTTTTCCACTCATTATGTTCACTGGTCGCCAGAGGAAAGACGTTCTGGCTCATATAGCAGCCAGCCTAGTCAAGCAGAAAACTTGAGTGAACCATTGATGGTTATGTACACGTATGCCATGGAATTGGTCACCTGACCTTTCGTTAGCACATGCCAACTTCGGCAGAGCTATCAGCATACTCTGCCCTCAAAGTGTAATAGAACATAATTTGCCATTGCCTGGGAACAGCAAAATGCTAACCAAAAAGCAATGTTGTGGTCACGTGAGTGACTTGAATTATATTTATGAGTTGTATTACTTCAGGCCTTTCTGGAAATGTGTGAGAACTGGAGCACAGGTCATTACGAACAGACTAGTGACTCAAATAAGTAAATACTGCTTATCCCATGGACATGTTAACGCCATGGAAAACAGACGAGAATGTAGATCATTAAGTTGTTGAGATCTTAGGTGTATGGAGGGTGGAGGGGGAGAAACTTTCCTCTGTTTGCGCTATGAGCTCATTTGTCATGGGGTAGACCAGCCAGCTAGCCACCTATGACATCACTCCTCAGTTTGGAAAGGGGACTGTTCCAAAGATTTGATACAACATTCCCTTTGTTGAAACGGGCTGAACCTCAAGAGACTTGTCTTTTTTTAGAGTGTCACGTGAGCCAGCGAGAGTTTGGGATTATTTTGTGGTAGTGTGAAGGAAGAACCTCTCCATTAACAACTGTGTGATTCATGGGCTCAGACAAATACAGTCTTTCAAAAGGCTGTAAAACTGAGCGATAGAAAACACATGCAAATTGCCTGAGAATGTATTGGTTGCCAAAGATGAAGAACGAAAATAAACATCTCTGTTCCAAGAATGTTTTGTGACTTATTTTGTGATATTTATGAGTTCACATGAGTATTATTTTTCCTTCTTCACTTGTTCTTTTAGTTTGTATTCATCACTGGCGTTCTTGTAGGTTTACTGAACAGTAGGGGGCATTATAAACAAACACAGAAGAGGCATCTACGTTTAGACTAAAGACTGAAGATAGATCGTATGGAACTAAATTAACTTGTGCACCTTGACCTAAAGTATAATGAACAGGAAACAGTTCATAAATGAGCATGAATAGTTGTCTTTAAATGAACATTATCTGTTAAAACAATTATACATGAGCAGTGAATATATTTATTCTGTATTCTTTGATTTTTTTTTATTAAAATAATACAAAAGCGCAACAATGCGATTTGGTAAACTCAAGAATCATTAGTTAGGGGGCCTACCATATCTTTGTGCAGTAGGCACCAATGACGCAAGCGTTGTCGGCCTGTTCGCTGTATTCGGCTCCACCCAAGTAGGCTGAAAACAACTTTGCAGTCAGCGCAGGTTGAGCATGGCGTCTGTGTCTTACTCATGAAAGTTTCGTAAACTTGCTCTGTCGATCCGAAGAAGTATGTAACAGAACTTTTAACTGTTCTACGTGTACCCAGTATTCAATAGTGGGCTTCGTCGATACCGAAGACATGGAAAAATACTCCGGCAAGCAAGTTTGAAAGCGTGCTTTGGTTAAATAGCTAGCTAGCTGGCCGGCTACCTATGCAGCTGGCTAGGTAGTCAAGGTGCTAACCTGTATCACATACGTACATTTTACGCCTATTTAGTCCAATATACGTATATATTTTTAGTTAAGACTTCATTTTATAAGTTGACGTCGTCATAGTTTGATTCTGATAGTTGCCGTTAGCTGTTTGGTTCAGTTGTTTGGACGCAAAACATGGCCCAGTCACCGGTAGCCGTGCAAGTCCCTGGAATGCAGGTAAGGTAGTGAGAAGGCCTCCGACTTGCTGTTATCAACACCAGCTCGACACATATTAAGCATATCATACAGTGCCTGTGGTATTTGTAATTATCACAATGACCTGAAACAGGAGAAGAAGCGTTGTGTACATGCTGACTTTTTCCGTGTAATGTACTTACTGGGGTGATTGTTGTTGGGTTAGTTCACTTTAACGTCAGTTACGATGGGTTTAACGAGGGTAACGTTAGCTGAAGTTACTATGCGGTCGTAAAAGTCAAGTCAAGTATGTTAACTTTGTGTACATGGTCCCACTGTCTGTTGTACAGCTGTTATAGAGATCTGGCAAGTCTCTGTGGTCCAAAGCCCCAAGATAGCATGGTTAACTCTTGGATCTATTTTTACACGTCCTATGGTTCCATTTCAGGATTCATGGGGTGCTCCTTATCATTTCACTGGCTCAGAAATAGACAGTCGAGCTATTCCTGGTCCAAACATAACGTAACACCCAAAGTTTCTGATAGACATCTGCATGTTAACGTGGGAACAGGCAGAGACCAAGCATTTTTGCTAGTTGTGGTCAGTGTAACTAACTATAAACACTCAACGCTATGTTGTAAGTAATGTGGTCAACTTGTGAAACGCCCTGTGGTATCACAGGGTCGATTTAGCAAACAGTCCACTGTAGTCGGCATGGGAAGTTCCTAATGTGCTGTTGCAGGACCGATCCAGTCCTTTTCCTGACGTCACGGGCTAAGGTGCCGTCAGGCTGTTTAGGCTAAATCCTTAATCGAGGGACTCAAAGGCATGTTTCTGCCGTGTCGGACGAAGATATGGATGTAATTAATGAAAATATGTTATTCTGAGAGTTCTGCTACTGCACACATAATGCGCTAATACAGTTTAAAACAGTTCTCATATGGCATGGGAGTTCCTGCTCCTACCCTTGAATCTCGTTTGAGGAAAAGCATGATACGAAAATAACCAAGCCTTATTTTATCAGCGCTGTACTTTGAAGTGGGCAAAGCCATATGGAGTTCAAGTCTGAGAACTCAAGAACGACGGGATGTGGGCCGTATTATGCCAAGCCAGTTCTTGTTGAGCATGTTGCTTTTCTCTCTTTCTCTTTAAAAAAAAAAAATCTTGTTTGTATAGTTTTCCCAGAGGTCATATCAACCAGAGGCTGGCACATCTTGGCTAATTTTCTACAACCCTTAAGGTCTGAGAGTAATGGTTAGCCTGTTCGCTTCATCTGGTCCAAAGTCTGAGTTTGTGTGACAAGTGCAGTACTGGCAGATGTAATGGTATGGTAGGCTAGCGACTGACAGACTGAGGCACAGCCCAGACACCTCTCTCTCTCTCTCTCTCTCTCTCTCTCTCGCCCCACACAGTCAGGGTGTGGTCATGGAGGAAGTATTCTTTACACTCACTTCCTTTGATAACTTGGCTAACACCTGAGTCTAGCTCGCACCTAGTGTCAGCTGCCACAGTGAAACTGGAAACCCCTCTCTGACGTCTCTCTGTGTGTGTGAGTGACTGAGTGTTTGATCGATCACCAGTTCTGTGTCAACGTGTTGCCTGCTGCAGTGCGCTATACCCATATGAGCAGACCATTGCTTCTCTGTTGACATGCTGAAGCAACAGAACAAGAAAGAAAACAAAACCGGCTAGAGGGCTTGTGTCCACTGAAATTACACTTGTTGCATCAAGTTTATTAACAAATGTGTTGATTGACTGGCCGGCAAGACAAATTTACAAGCTTCATTGCTCCCCCTTCCCCCTTTTTTTGTTTATCAGAAGAACAAGCTTCTGCATGATCAGTGAAGCAGGATGCAGCCAGTCATTGCCATAGAAAAAATGATTCAAGCCTTGGCTCGCTCGGGGGAAGTTTTAACAGACTTTTAGCCATTGCCACTTACCAGCATTGGCTGGCATTTCACCACAACATCCGTATGCCCTGCTGTGCATTGCTCGTTGGCAACAGAAAAAGGCCTTCAATGTAGCCTCTTAAAGTGTCATTACTTACAGTTGATCTGAAGACTGGCTAATTATTTGTGTGGTCAGCGCTGAGGCTTCAGTATGGCTAGCGAGCAGCAGTCGAGCTCTGATCCCAGGTCTGCGTTGACAAGATGGTAACCACAGCAGCTGGAGGGAGTGGCAGGCCAGTGAGCTGGTTCCTTGTTGTTGTGGTGATATGATAACAGGGCACCAGGTGGCTGCCTGGTAACAGTGGGCCTGTGAGGGTTGCCAGGTGTTGGAATGGGAGGAGGAGTGGGGGTTGGGATTGGTAGTCGAACTTCATCATGGCCTGGGCTAGAATTCCTTCCAAATAAAAGGACAGAATGTCTTTGCTTTCTAGTTCTTTAGGCACTGAATGTTGACACTGAAGGCTTATTTGAAGCCACACTGTTTGCTGTGTTGTCTGGGTTATACTTAGATTTTGGAAAACCATTTTTTCCCTGTGCATGCCTTCTAGTAAGAAGCCAGGCATTTGATTAGCTGTGTTATGATGAACATTTAGCAACAATGACGGCTTTGTGCAAGGAGGTCTTTTAATAATTAGCAGAGTGTTTAGGAAATTCTCTGCAGCGGTCCTCAGTTATGGTCTGTTACATGTCCTTCACACCTGCTGTAACCTGCCTGCCAAGAGATAATCATTGAATACACACACACACACACACACTTGTTCAAACACAATGGCCTTCTTTCTCTGTTGCCAACATAACAAAAGAGCTGCACATTGCCCACATGCAATACAATCTATTATTATTATTATGTTTTTTATTATCTTAGTATGCCAAAAGCCAATTATCTGCCATATATCCTGCACCTGTTAGATATAAATAGTTGATCTATACCAGTGTCTCCCGCTCTGAGCCTTCCCATAATCCCCCTCTTCCCTTTCACAGAACAGCCGGGTCGACCCCGAGGAGCTGTTCACCAAGCTGGAGCGCATCGGGAAGGGCTCCTTCGGCGAGGTGTTCAAGGGCATCGACCACCGCACCCAGAACGTGGTGGCCATCAAGACCATCGACCTGGAGGAGGCCGAGGACGAGATCGAGGACATCCAGCAGGAGATCACTGTACTCAGTCAGTGCGACAGCCCGCACGTCACCAAGTACTACGGCTCCTACCTGAAGGTACAGTGCTGCATTGGAGTTGGAAGACCCACTTTGTACTTAAACTTCCTGTGGCTTTTTAACGTTGTTGTAATCCCCATGTCTGTAGAGGGATCAGGGAGTTTTGCTATCGACCACTTTATTAGATACAACTGTTCTACAGCTCATAAATGCAGATATCTAATCAGCCAATAAAATGGCAGGCTGCAATTGAGACTACAATTTGTGCGGCTCACCGATATCTGCTACAAATGACCTTAGGATGGTGGGGTCAGAATTTGGCGAAAACAACATAGATACATCCTGCCTTGTATCAACGGTTCAGGATGTTGATGATGTGGGCGATCTTTTGGCACACTTTGGGCCTCTTCATACTAATTGAGTATTGTTGCTGACCACGTGCATCCCTTTATGACCACAGTGTACCCATTTTCTGATGGCTGCTTCCAGCAGGATAACGCGCCATATCACAAAGCTCGAATCATCTGAAACTGGTCTCTTGGACATGACAATGAGTTCACTGTACTCAAATGGCCTCCACAGTCACCAGAGGTGCGTTCAAATTCGCAAAAACATAGGTGAACGCTTGCAAACAGGTTTCTGTTTGCCTTGAGTTTTTGACGAGCGTTTGCGAACACTCGGAGGTAGTTCTCCGCGAACATACAGTGGAGCTGGACGTGGGCTGGGAGAAAAGTTACAGTTACAATGGAATGTTTACACCAAATCATTCAAATGTAACTGTCCAGAGAAAACCTAGCTACAAACGTTCGCCACTGTTCGCCAAATTTGAACGCACCTCAGGTCTCATCCAATAGAGATCCCCAATCCTTTGGGATGTGGTGAAACAGATTTGTGTTATCATGTATGTGCAGCTGACTAGTCTGATGCATGATGCTGTAATGTGAATATATATCAAAATCTGAGGAATGTTCTCAGCATGTTGTTGAATATGCTATGAAGAATTAATGTCGTTCTGAAGGCAACAGGGGGTCCAACTCGGTACTAGCAAGGTTTACCTAATGTGGCCTTTGAGTGTATTTGAAGCCCTTTAGAAAAGGGCTTGTCTTGAGAGATTGGGAGGCATTATGCAAATGTTATGTTATGCTTAAAGAGAGACTTAAAGTGACCCTTTAAATTACAAAAAGAAATGTCTACAAGCTAAAGCTGAATCTATCAAGAATCATGCAGAAGATTATGGTCTTGACACTGACTAATTTACCAAAAAAAAAAAAAAAGACATAAATGCATGTGTCATTCTCACCAGCCATTCAAGATGCGCATTATGCAGTTCTGTGTTCTGGGTAGGAACACACTGCAAAAAATGCAGCCCGACACTTCTGACTATATCGCCGAAAGCCGCCCATTAGAATGTTAGCAAGCTTCTAGCAGTGCCAGTAAGCCTGTGGGTGGTGGTTGCAAGGTTTTGAATGTCTTTTCGGTAGCTAGCTTGCTAGTTTTAGACCAAAACTCCATAGTGCTGCTAAAGGGTAGTTCAAAAGATGGCCCGTTGCATCTCCTCCAGCATAATCCAGACATTATGAGTAGAGGTGGCTCTTTTGCCACGTCCTTCTGCTATGTCACTATACCAGTATTTCCAGAAGGGCGCAGGGATGTGACTAACCCTGGTGAATTCTGCCAGGGCCCTGACAAGTGTGCTGTTTGCACTGGCAGTCAGGTTCAGCCACTTCTGTGCTGCCCGTGAAGGCCTTTCCTAGCCCCTGCTGCGGCTGTTGCTGCTGCTGCTAATTCCTCCCAGCCTGCAGTGTGAGGATCTCATAGCAATGTTTGATTTAAAGACCGAGCGTCCTTGTCCACTGCGATTCCCACGCCCCTCCTGACCCCACAATAAGTTCCTTTTTAAAAGCAAATGTCTATATAGAAATGTCTCTTTGCACTTAGATGCAAATCAGTATGCAGACTTGTTTCTTTTAAAGGAACCATATGTAAGATTGTGGTCAAAACTGGTACTACAATCACTTTCAAATTACTGTAGAGCGGTGTATCTGGCAAAGTTGGCAACCCGGATGCCGAAACACTACTGACTTTGTGATTAGTAGATAGGTGGAGGGTGGAGCATCAGGCCAAAACACAATATGACAACATCAACATAAGTTGAGGGCTGCAACTTCACTTTTTAAATGACAATATCCTGGCCGGACTACTGTTGTCAGTGATATAAGTATTTTAAATGAACGTGATTTCTTAATGTCTAGTGACATATCAGGGCCATTTTATGATGAATTGAAATACATTTCTTACATACAGTTCCTTTAAATGAATCATTTTCAGCTTTCTGAAGAGTAACCCTCTGTCCATCTGCCTTCACAGGGTAGCAAGCTATGGATTATCATGGAGTATCTGGGTGGTGGATCAGCGCTAGACCTGGTAAGAGCCGGTGTGAAAACCATCTGTGTGTGTGTGTGTAAGAGAGAGTGTGTGCTCAGCTCATTAATGTTTCATTTATCAGTCTATCTGTGGCAGTCTTAACATTTAGGCCTAAAGAGATAATTAGGCTAATAGAACCGCTTAGATATCGCCTCATACATTACACCAGCCCAGGTCTCTGGTGGTCAGCTCAATTGGAGAAACTGTTTTAAGTGTGAAAAATTAAACCATTAGTTGTTTGAGGAATGGTTGAAGAAACCCAGTTTTCAGATCTAGACTACACCAATTTCAAAGCCATGTTGTTCCTAGGTGGACATCCGTCCTTATCCTAAAGGTTAGATAAAGGAAAACTTCCTCAGACATAAGCACAGCTGTTTAACATCTGATGTGTCAGGTGCTTAGTGAAGTGTTGGCATCTGACAGAATGGAATATGCGACCACACACTGAAATATACTTTAGATACAGTAAAACCACAACTAATATATTTTCACTTCATGTGGACAGAAAATGTGTAATTCTGCATGAGTGTATGAGTCTGAGGTTGTTTGCTCAATGATATGTTAACAGGTTAAGTGGGTTAGCTATCAGGAAAGGCAAACTAAAAGTAAAACCACTACTGTTTACAGTGTGCTACATCCAGAGGTTATATGGAAGGCATGAAGATCATACATGATACTGTTGTGGTTTCCTGTTGCACCATAGTGCTTTCACTATAGCTGATGTGTTGCTGCAAATGCTCTTTTTTGGGGGAGGCAAGCACATACAGATATAAGTCTCTCCTCTTCAGGAACCTCTTCCCATGGTAAATGCTGTGTGTGTGTTTGCAGCTGCGAGCAGGTCCTTTTGATGAGATCCAAATAGCCACCATGTTAAAGGAAGTTCTCAAAGGTTTGGACTACCTACACTCAGAGAAGAAGATCCATAGAGACATCAAAGGTGTGTGTGTACGTGTGTGCATGTGTGTGCACGTGTGTACACGCTTCATGCTGTAATAGTCTGCGTTTGTAAGTTTGAGTTTTTTATTTGATGCAATTTGGAGCAGCCTTGTGTTTTTGAGCTGTCATGTGGCGGTTGGTGTGGCAGACGTTTGTGCTTCACTAAGCTGTGGTTGTTTTTACGATTCCCGTCATACATTTCATCTTCACGTCTTCAGCTACAAACTGCAGGGCCACCCAAATTTGAGTGCTGTTGTATTTGTGGTGCCTCGCAGTGTATGAGACTTGTCCCTCACTGGCACTGTAAATAAACCGGATGGTGTAGGCCAGCGCATGTTTTTGTCTGTCATCATTACAGTAGTTTCGTCTAATAATTATCCTCACCCATGGCACCACCCTACTAGATAAACAAAATGGAGTCCATATGACTCGGTGAGTAGTGAGGGAGGAGCAGTCCAGGCAGTTGGTCTGTCCCAACGTGTGAAATGACTTGTTATATTGAGCAGTAATTTTGTTCATTTTATCCATTATAAGGATTTATCCCTTTCCTTTTGCCACCATGTGTAATCAGTCATAGTGAATAGCCTGCATTCATATATTTCTTCAAAAAAAAACCCAAACAAATTAAAATGATTTAGCATTTATTTAATAATTTCAATAATTTAGTCATTTAAACTATTTAGTTGAAATTAAGACTTAACAATTTACTGGGGTCAGTTTGACAGCCTACTTGATCTGTCACACCCTGTAGCTTCCTGTTTCTGTATGACTGAATGCATGCTCCCTGTGTTTTTGGTAGACTAGGCTACTGGCTGTGGAAACAGCCTTACATTGTGCCTCATTACTTGCGCACAAAGTAATGCACATACTTGGGGTATTTTTGGCCAAATACAGCAGTTGACTCTAAGCTGTCTAATAGCATAGGCTATGTTGTTACACTAAGCTGTTTGGTTGTTTAAAAGCTTCTTTCACCTAGCTCCTTAATTAGTACAATAACATCGCCGTGACATTCTTTCAGCATTGTTATTCGCCTGACTTGTTTTTTGTGCAATAGAATTAACTTGATGGCCTACATTGAAATTTTTTTCTGGACGGCCATGGTTGTTACGGGCTGATTGTATCCTGATTAATTTTATCCAGACATTCACATCATGGGAATAAAACTGCCCTGCACACAGAAAGTCACACTCACAGCATCAGTAATTGTAATCAGTAACGGTAATTTGCAGTATCCAGGATGTTTTGGCTGTTACCACTGCCACCAGAGAGGCCCATGTTTGGGTAGGTTTTCATGTTTACCATGGCTGCAGCATAAATGAAGATCTGCGTGTGTGTGATTTTGTTCCAGCGGCCAATGTCCTGCTGTCCGAGTCTGGCGAGGTGAAACTGGCTGATTTCGGGGTGGCAGGGCAGCTGACAGACACTCAGATCAAGCGCGAGACGTTTGTGGGCACCCCGTTTTGGATGGCTCCTGAGGTCATCCAGCAGTCTGCCTATGATTCAAAGGTAAGCATGTCGTTTTTAATCTTACTGGGGCAGTGAACAAGGAGTGACGGGTTCACCTAAGGTCAGGTGTTCATATGACTGTCTGCTACTGAGACATTGACGGGGATTAGATTATTGTTGTTTGTTTTGGTTTGGTCTTTGCAAAAACTGGCAAACCAGATGCTTAATACTTTAAGAACCAAACCCTTTTTGGGTTCTCCCTGATCTTAAGGTGAAGCCTGCTGACGGAAACTATGTCAGACTGTGGCAAATTCCAAGTGTGGTTAAGGGAGACGGCCAAGCTTTGCTCCTAAAATACCGTGGTATCCTCAAGCTATGCAAAGCAGATTCCTGTGAAGGTCTGTTTAATGCAAACATGACGCAGCAGACTTTGTGTAATGTGACTAAATAAGCAGTTAGTGTGATGCCATGTATCTCACCTGTTACAGGTGATGCTAAGCTCCTGTCTACCACACCTGGTTATGCAGGGTGGCAGTCAGTGGCCCTTCCTTATTGTCTAGATGCCTTCTTTGACATACTACCTTACAAATACTGTGTCATAGTGTATTGTCCTGTATTCCATCCAACTGTTCCAGCATACTTGCTTCTAGTTTATATATTCTGCTCACACTCTAGATAGGATCTTTCACCTATACGCATTGTCATTGACTGCATTATGAATAACAGACTCCTGTTATTTGTTGTGATGTTTTATGTTATGTTATACAGTACCCCTCCAGAATTATTGGCCTCTGCTAAAGTTGACTAAAACCGGTATAAAAAATAATCTGTTGGTGATTTATTGTAATCTTACAATGAAAAAAAATTAGGAAAAATACAACCTTGAAGGGAAGAAAATTTATTTTGAGAAAAAGGAAAATCTCATAAAGAAATAAATATTTTTAACTAAAACACGTTGCTCA
Organism: Alosa pseudoharengus; assembly: GCF_046254945.1. Classification (NCBI taxonomy): domain Eukaryota; kingdom Metazoa; phylum Chordata; class Actinopteri; order Clupeiformes; family Clupeidae; genus Alosa; species Alosa pseudoharengus. Next base: position 12,604,120 of record NW_027468870.1, read on the forward strand.
CAATTATTGGCACCCCTGAAAAATCTTATAAACAAAACCTAACAGAAGCATTTTCCTATCTAATTTCAATTTATTTAAGTTAATCAGAGTGTGTCTGTGGACTTTCAGAAGTAGTTCATGAATTTCTTTTTCACTATAGTATGAATATAAAGTCACACAGAAACTAAATCCTTTAGCCATTTTTCATCGGAAAGACAAGAGAATACACTAAATTTAAATAAAAAGAAAGTGTGTTGACATTTGTAAGTCAGAGAATGTCTATGACAACTAGGTACTTCTAATCATCTGGAAATGTGACAAATATGCTTGGACAAGGACCCATGGTTATCTTGCCCCCACGTACAGTATGGAGGATGGTAAGATAGGCAAAGAAGTCCATAAGAACCACGGTTGGAGAGTTACAGACAAAGGTATCATCTTGGGGTCACCAAGTCCCCTAAAAAATCTTCAAAAGTGACCTCACTGCTAATAGATTATTTAGAGAGCATGCCAGGTAAAAGCCTGTCCAGTCATTTAATTACCAATGTAAACAGCAGGAGTTACTGAATGGTACAGTGACTTTGTCTGGAAGTGTGGTCTATTGTCAGATGAAATGAAAATTGCGCTCTTTGGCTAGAAACACTTTAGGTGTGTTTGGCATACATAGAAGAATGACTATACTGAAAAGAACCCCATACCTAATGAGAATTATGGTGGAGGGGCTGTGCTATTGTGGGGCTGTTTTTATTCCCAAAGGCCTTGAGAACCTAATTAAGGTGCATGGTTTCATGAACACCAAGAAAAACCTGAACATTTTCAAAGAATCTATCAATCTCTGCCAAGACACTAAAAGTTGGTTATGATTGGATCATTCATCAGTTCAATGAACCAAAACAAATGTCCAGATCAAAACACATATGGTTTGCTGAATACAAAATCAAGCTTCAGACATTGCCATTTCAGTCCCCTGATCTAAACTCCATAGAAAAAACAGTGGAGTGAGTCAAAGTAGCAAAGGTGGCAATAATTCTGGAGAGTACTGTATGTTATGTTGTGTTGTGTTAGGTGACTTCCGGTTCCGGCGCCGACGAGAGTGGCAGCACGTCAAGTAGCTCTTCTTGAATTTCCCCTAGGGATCAATAAAGAATCTATCTATCTATCTATCTATCTATCTATGCACTGTTTCTGAGTGTAACCCCTTTGTCAACACCTCTGCCCCCCCCCCCACCTCCTCCCAGGCTGACATCTGGTCTCTGGGCATCACAGCCATCGAGCTGGCCAAGGGCGAGCCCCCCAACTCGGACATGCACCCCATGCGCGTCCTCTTCCACATTCCCAAGAACACCCCACCCACCCTCAACGGCGAGTTCTCCAAGACCTTCAAGGAGTTTGTGGACCTGTGTTTGAACAAAGACCCTGCATTTGTAAGTATGCAGCTATGAAGATTTCATTACTGGTGTAGATGATTAGCCACAAATCCTACAGTAATGTTTCTTGTTATGCATTGATGCCTTGTGATTGATGCAAATCCCAAGACCCCTTGGCTTAGCTCACAGTCTTTTCTGAGCTTTATTCTATTGATGTAAAAAGACTCTAGAGTGGTGTGTCCATATGTGTGTCACTGTATGTGTGGGATACTGTAGGGCTAAGTATGCTGTGGTGTACCAGATTTGTAGGTTGAATGTGCATTGGCCACCACCAGTCTTTCTTACTCCTGAAGTCTCTCTTTCTCTCTCTCTCTCTCTCTCTCTCTCTCTCTCTCTCTCTCTCTCTCTCTCTCTCTCTCTCTCTCTCTCTCTCTCTCTCTCTCTCTCTCTCGTCTGCAGAGACCCACTGCCAAAGAGCTCCTGAAGCACAAGTTCGTAATGAAGAACGCCAAGAAGACGTCCTACCTCACGGAGCTGATTGACCGGCTGAAGCGCTGGAAGGCAGAAGGACACAGCGACGGAGACTCCAGCTCAGATTCCGACTCGTGAGTGTTTCCATCACAGGGCCCTAACACACGTGAGATGGGAGCTCAGGGTTTGAGCTGGTGGTTAATCCCAGCAACTGCCTGTGCAAAAGCCATTTTATGGATCCAGATGCACATAAATATTTGAATCCGTAGTCTTTGTATCATATCCCATACTGCACATTTTTCTTCTATGAAGTTTCTGTATGTATGTATGTATGTATACATACAGAATATATATATATATATTCTGTATGTATGTGTATATATATATTTAAAGTCTAGGGTGGGTTTAGAAAGCATAGTCATACAGTAACAAGCATTACTACAATGGACCATTACTACGATGGCCCTGACGTTGCTACCAAGTGATTTATGGGGCACGTACACCATGGGACTGTGTCCACCAACCATCAAGCTTCACACTGAACTCTCCTCATGGTCTCTGTCCATGTTACCAGGGAGTCCAGCAACAAGGAGAATGACTCCTCCCAGCCAGAATGGTCATTCACCACCGTCCGCAAGAAGAAACCGGACAAGAAAGTGACCAATGGGACAGTGAGCCGAGTTTTAGCTGAGGTAAAACAACACAATAACCCAACCTTACAGAGTAATGATGAACGCTGGTTAGTTACATCAAGTACATGTGTATAAGTAGTATTTAATTGTAACAATGTGTGTGTGTTTGTGTCTGCATGTATGTTTGTGTCTGTGTGTGTGTGTGTGCGCGTGCGTGTGTGTGTGTCTGCGTGTCTGTGCGTGTGTGTCTGCGTGTGTGCACATGTGCGTGCTACAGCTGAAGCTCCAGCACAGGCCTGGGGTGCTGGAGGAGCTGGAGAGGAGCCTGCAGGCTGCGGAGGACATGTGCCCAGGGCTCACAGACAAGATGGTCAACCACATCCTGGAGAGGGTGAAGAGGTGAGGGGCTGGACGCTCAGTGGATCATGAGTGGAGGGGCCATTCTAGATGGGGGGGGGGGATCTTTTTGCTGTTCCCCAGCCCAAATAGCATGCTGACCCAAATATCACTCTTGATGTCTCTACAGGTAGCTCGCTTAGACAGCAAATATCCTGATCTGTCTTTCTGTCTGTCTTACCCTGTAGGTTCTCTGTGAGTTAATGCAATGTGCAGATGGTTTTACTATACAGATACTCTCTCACACACACACACACACACACATAAATAAATACACACACTTAGATCTCATGATCACAGACACACACACACACACACACAAACACACTTTGATCACACACAGGCCACATGGAGAACACACTCACACACACTCACTCTCCACATGTGCACGTGCTGCACTCACGGTGAGGAGGCCGGAAGAGGATGCTGCAGTGTCTCCCTCCTGATCCTGCGCCCCGTCATATCAGAACCCCGTCTTCCCTCTGAGCTCTCATAGGAAAAGGACACGGCTCACCACCATACTACCAAAAGGAATTCAGTTTTTCTCTCCCAAAGATATGCTTTTTTTTTGGACATGTATTTATCTTTTGTTTTCACTTTTCTCTTTTTCCTCTGTTGTTTAAGTCACTTGTTGACAAAAGATACTGGGAGTTAAGAGTCAGCTCTTAAGACCGTTTTAATTACATAAAATAGGGTTTAACAAGAATAGGGAATTATTTTCCAAGATGTCAGCATGTATAATGGTCTAATTACTATAACTTTTTATATTGTAGTGTTACAATAATATATTTTGTTTCCCTGTAAATCATACGGAAGACATATCCTGTTTTATAGTTTAACTGAACTCATGGGATGCTTTTCCAGTACAGTACACATCACAGGAAAAGGTTTGCATAGCATAAGGAGCATCCAGTAGGTTTTTATTCCACAAATAGCTTATCTTTCTTTTTCTTTGGCCCTAATGTATATTTAGGGCCACAGGTGTATATGTAAATTGAGAGAGATTAGTTATTGTCTGTTTGACTGTAGCAGCCCCCCACCCCTTTACACACGGTTACTTGTAGCATTACACAACTGCTGTATGGGAGACATGCATATCATCAGACAATATGGATGACATACCTCACAGACACACACACACAAACAACACCACACACACACACAAAGGCAAGCAATCCAACACTGAGAGGGGGCAAAATAATCAGTGATTTTTCATCAGATGTATTTCTTTTATTTCGTTTCTTTTATTTTTATTTTTCCTTTATATTGTCACAAGATCATTGATAATAGATGTCTTAATAGAAGGGTGATATTTTGCTGTGCAAAAGGTGTTTAGGTTAATGTCTGAATTGAGTATTAGAAAATGCATAAATCTTAAGTCATTCACAGGCCTTGATGCCTGAATCTATCATGTAATAGAGCACGCTTAATTAATGCCTTGGTAAATAGAAATGTAGAACATAATCATAGGTTTGGTTACTGGTCAATCCAAAACTAATTACAGTACATTGAGTGCAAAGTTGCAGGTGACAACTTATTCAACAATATTTAAGTATTTAATAGCTAAGGTTGTCTCACATGTATCCACAGTAAACCAACCAGAAATACAGACCTTTGCAGACTTAAACACATCAGCTGGATGTGGACAGTGGGAGACTAGTGTAAATGTTTGTTTTAATTCTTAAAATTCTTTTTTTGTTTTCTGTTCTTTGTAATTGTGCAGAAGTGCATTGATGGAACTCTATGATGACTATGTTGCCTCCTCCTCTCACGCCATTGTCCCCCCCCCCCCTCTCTCTTTAGTTTCTCTTCTCTCCGGGAGTCATGGGAGATATACTGTACTTCTGAAGGAAATATGCACTGCGTACACTTTTTGCGGGTGGGGTTATTTTATACTTAAAAAAATCAGATTCCAGACATTCCCCCGCTCTTCGAGTAGATCTCGGGGGGAGTGTCCTTTGTCTGGCCAGTTGTGCGACGTTGTACAAGACACTGCAGTAAAGGAACCAAAAGGAGATTGGACACGCTTAAGCAGAAGTGCATATATAGCTCTAGTTTGGGGTATATAGTAAGTTTGGTACACAGGTTGTAGTTGTGTAGTTATAGTTTGGATGTGTTGGGGCAATGTTTTTATTTTTATTTTATGTATTTTTTTTTTAACATCAGAAGTCTTTCGAGAAGGGACTGTTCCGCCAAGCTCAAAAACTAAAGGGTGCCATCTGTGGTTGGGTGGTGATGGTGATGAGGAACTTGTTGGCAAGGAGAAAAAAATGCCGACATTAACACCCCATAGTGCCTAAATATTTATCGTTCCACTCGATATATTTGTAATGGTCATTGTATCTTCAAAATGCTTTAACAGGCATCCGTAACGTTGCCAGAGTGGCTGGAGGGTTTGAGCAATCCGATGTTTGGTATAATATTTTTATATTTCTTTAGTACAACTCATTGATGCTGAAGTTTTGTACATTTTCTTTATCAGAGCTTTTATATAGTAAATATTAAATGAAATTGCTGCACAAGGATCTGGCAAAGCTGTATCAATAGGCTTTTTTTGTTTGGTTGTTTTTGCTTCAACTGTTACAAAGAGCTTTTTAGTTTGGTTTGAAAATAAAAATGTAAATTATGAAGTTGTCACACTTACCTCTCTTGTACTCTGCAGGTCTCCCATGTCCCATGTTTCTCACATCATTACACACTTGAAAAGCATTCCTATGACCAGTCCACTGAAATCATTGATTTGGGATTTGGCCACAATATGCTTAATGCAAAAATTATAGCTCACATATGACTTTGTGCATAAATTATCAGAGAGATACTCTGAATCTGGTTTCTACAGTTACATTATGTTTTCTTCTTGGTGCACTGGCCCCTGGAAAAGACCTTTATTGGGGGGGAAAAACTGTTCTCTCCAAAGAACAATTTACACATTTTTATTTCATTATATAAAGATAATTTAATCATAACCGTTATAAAACAATGATATCTAGTGGAAATGTTCTGTTCTGAGTAACCTTAGAATTATTCATCTTCAAGATAAAGAGAGCATTGTAATATACTTGTGAACTCTTAGACAATTTTCTCCTACTGTAAAATTTAGTCAGACTTTTTGTGTACACTGCACCAAAAATCAGCTCTGTAAATTAGTCTTTTTGAAACTAATCTTTTATATCTATTTGCACAAGCACAGCCTGGATGTTATCCCCGCTGGATAACCTGCAGAAGCCTTGACTTCAATCAGACAAATGTTATTCCCAACGAGTTCATATTCCTACAGACAAACTACACACTTACCAATTCAGACATGTACAATTAATGAACAAATACAATATTTACTGAGGTATCTGAGTAGCAAAATCAAGATAACCCAGTGCAATGCAAATAGCATCTGAACTTAACACTTAACATCTCCGTGTTCTCAGAAAGGAGCATCTTCACAACAGATCACAGCCCAGGAACATCTGCCATGACCTGGCCCGAGAGTTGGCTGAGGTGACCAGTATCCAGTCGAACAAAACCAGTGTCTTAGGGATTTCATCACAATAAACTCATCTTCACGCTGACTTGACTGTGCTCGAGTACTCTTGAGCCTTGCTCCAACAGGAGACATCTCAGACCTGCCCTTCAAGCTTTCTGTTTGGCCCCTGCCCCCGCCCCCTCTGCTTCCCTCACCCTGGCCGAATCCTCCTCCTCCTCCTCGTCCAGCTGCAGGCTCCCTGAGGAGATGCGCATGCGTGCCAACGGTCCCGCCGGGCCCAGAGCTGCCAGTGCCGGGCAGTAGAACGGGCACATCACCTCCGAGTCCGAGTCGCTGAGGCTAAGCTCAGCGTGGCTGCCACCGCCACCTCTACCTCCAGCTCCCAGCAAGCACACGGAGGCGGGGCGCTCAGGGCCGGAGGACGAGCGCAGGGGCAGGTGGGTGGGCCGCACGGGGCCCTGCCGGCGGGACAGGTGCGGGTAGTGGCCCAGGGGCCGGAACTCGGCGGCCGGCGCGGGCTGGCGCAGGAGCTTCATGTCGGACTGGCTCCAGGAGCGCCGCGGCAGGCCCGACTGGTAGCTGGAGTCGTCGCTGAAGTGGCCCAGCTCCTCGCGGGGGAACTCCAGACGTCCGCCACCTCCGCCGCTTCTGCTGCCGCAGCCGCCGCCACTGCCGGCGCGTCCACGTCCACGTCCCCTGCCGGGACTGCCGCCGCAGCCGGTCACCGCAAACAGCCCCGATGGCAAGCCGAAAGCTGGGGCGAACCCCGCTGCGGCCCCAGCGCACCGCTGTCGCCTGGCGGGGGAGAGCGTGCCGGCGTTGGAGAAACTGGAGGAGCGGATGACGTCGTCGGTGGCGGCTATCAGGGAGTGCGCAGGTGCCGGCGGGTGGAGATGATGGTGGTGGTGATGGTGGTGATGGTGGATATGGTGGCAGGAGCTAGGGGGCAGAGGCAGCACGCAGGGCACGTGCTCCAGACAGAAGGCCGCCTGGGCGGGCAGGGGCAGGGGCAGGACAGGCAGCATCGGGGGCAGCCCCAGGCAGGCGTGGGGGTGGCTGTGGGGGTTGGGGTAGAGCAGCACCAGCTGCTGCGTGTTGCCCAGTAGACGGCCCCTTTGAGGGACCCCGCCGTCAGGGCCCCAGCCTCGGTGGTGGTGGCGGCCCAGGCACTCCTGCCCCTGCCAGCGCAGTGGGAACGTGCCCATGCCAGGGAGCATGCCCATGCCGGGGGGCAGGGCGGCAGATGCAGACGCGGCCGTGGACGCAGACGTGCTCTCGACGCCGGAGAAGGATGACGAGCGGGACTGGGCGAAGAGGGAGGGGTCGGCAGTCCGGGTCGGGGGACGGTCCAGGTCCGCGGAGAGCAGGACCTCCGTGGCGGACTGGCTCCGCATGGCGCTCTGGGCGCAGCCCGCGTGGGGGAAGCCACAGGACTGCTCATACACCTGCAGGACAGAGAGAGGTACACTCAATCACCCACAATGCAATTCTGCCAGGAAAACAGAGACTGCACAGCTAGGGCATCACACTGAGTAATGTTCTAGTTATAATGTTTTTTTAGTTGAACACATCTGGAATCATGCATTATGGCATCCAAAGTTTTTTTTTTTTAATATTTCAAATCCCCTCATCGTGCTGAGAAAATATGCTCTGTCCAGGTATTTTCAATTACATTTTTTATATTTTAATAACCATGATGATCTGTCTATAAAGCAAAAAAGATGAAATATTATTTATGCAGCTCATAAGGTAAACCACTACATATGCTATAATGTGTACTGCAGTGACTCAAAACACATGTATCTTGGTAGCCTACTGTATGATGACATTCACAGTCTACCCACGTCACTCTTGCCTAATGCATTACAAAGACTTCAAAGAGGAAGTGGACTCTGGGAATCGTTACCCAACGCTGCTTTTAAGCCACCATTTCACGAGCATGCACGGGCAAATGGACCTGGTGATGCTGCCTTGTGGAGACCACAAGCACATATGACAGCGTGTGTCAATGTTAAGTGACTTTGCCGTTTAGTCATATTCCATTTAAAACCGCTGGAGAACTGGTTCCTGTTTTAAAAGGCTTGCTGCTTGACAGGCCGCAGAGGGGTTTATGGGAGGGAGTGATCATTAAAAGCACAACCTCGGTCTAATCTGCCCGCCGAGCACAGGCCGAGCGATAACGACGCCTCGTAACGCCTTACTAAAGTCTTTAACGAGAGTAGACTCTGTTAGCAGAGTGGACACAGTGCAGTCGAGGAGTGTGTGTGTGTGTGTGTGTGTGTGTGTGTGTGTGTGTGTGTGTGTTTCTGCATGTGTGTGTGTGTGTGTGTGTGTGTGTGTGTGTGTGTGTGTGTGTGTTTGTTTATGTGTTTCTGCATGTGTGTGTATGTGTGTGTGTGTGTGTGTGTGTGTGTGAAGAGGGGGGGGGGGGGGGGGGGGCGGGGGGCGTGTACATGGTAAATGTTTGTGTTGGTGTCGAAAGCTTGTGACAATAAATAACCCCGTTGGCAGTGGAGTGCGACGCGCGAAGGCCAATTAGGAGAATGGAGGTGATGCAGAGAGTGATGGACCAGGCCGGGCTGTGCTGTGCAAGCGAAAGAGGCACACGGAGGAGGAACAGCGGACTGAAGGGCAGAGAGAGATAAAGAGAAAGAGAGAGAGAGGCTGTTTCACAGATTGAATTTGCCATGTCGCATTGGTGGAGGGAGCATCAAATCGAGTTTCTGGCCCCTGGCCAAAGGTGTGGCTGTGTAGTCATATTGTGGATTAGTTCCTGGAAAAATCCGGGGAAGGATGGCACCAGCTGTTTGAAAATATGGCCAGCCTTCGCAAAAAGCCCCTCGCTTTTGTTTACCTGACATTCTGCAGATGGACGAAATTTCATTAACAATCATATGGCTGTGAAATTACTGGTAAAGCCCCTTTTACCATATTTTGTCCATTTCTCAGCCTGGGGTCTGTTGATTTCTATACCAAGAAGTACTGTGTGTCATCACACTGATATACCAAACTGAAGTTGGAGAGGATACCTGTTTGGAGACGTCTGTGAGGAGATCAGGGGAGGATCTGCATTGCCGGGTGTCATAGTGCACCTTACAGTACTTCCTGTATGGTGAAAACACAGCTCAGGAAGCACAAAGCATAATGCACAGTAATGCACATCAGTTAAATATTTAAAAAAAAAGGTTTCAAAAATCACTGTTTGATTCCCCATCCCACACACACACACACACACACACATACCTCTCAAAAGGAAGGTTTTTCCTCTCTCCCCTCTTTACACAGTCCAGCAGCTGTCTCTGGGTTCGACCACTGAGGAGCAACAACAGGACTTCAGATTGGACACAACTGGCATCAGAGGAGCAACAACAGGACTTCAGATTGGACACAACTGGCATCAGAGGAGCAACAACAGGACTTCAGATTGGACACAACTGGCATCACAGCTGACCGATAACCGGAGGGCACTGCAGGCTGCACAACTGCTTAGTGCTTACTATAAAATATTGTTTCATTACATTAGTCGTGCACTTCCAATGCATTTGCTAACGGACTGCCCTTAAACTGACCACACATGCTCCCTGGCTATGTGGGTTTGAAATACCTCAATATTGCAGACAGTTATCATGTTTTTTTTTTTTTAAGAGAACCATAAACTGTTTCCCATAAACCATAAACTTTGAGAGGTACCGGTATGTTTAAAACATATTGTTTACTTCAAAGCAGCGCTGAAGATGTATCGATGAGAAAAAGTCAAGGAGTGACATTTACACCAACGGAAAAAAACTCTAGACAGGGCATGCACATATAAAATATCATCAGTGTAGTACAACTTGACCGAGATAAAAAAGTATCTGAATATGACACAGTTTTATTATTATATTAGACATGGCCTGCAGTCCTGACCTGTATCTGAAACATGAGCCCTTGCTGTAGATGAGAGACTTGTGCCTTGTCTTGGGCTCCTCAGACAGACGGAAGAAAGCATGGCACTCCACACACATCTTCCAGAAGGCCTTACACACGTCACGACTGGCCATCGCAAACTCTAGGGTGTCCTTATGGGAAGGCTGCAGGTCACATGGGCATTGCATGCACACACACACACACACATATACACACACACACATATACACACACATGCACACACACACACATACACACACACTCACACATACACGCACATAAAAAAAAAAAATTCAGATCAAGGCTGTTCCCATTATTGTTTCAACTGGAGCAGGTAAATGCTATACACATTACTGTTTAAATAATCCTATAAAATATCTAAATACTGTAACATGTTGAAACATTTTATCAATTGAGACTGTACAAACATCACAAAAAATATACTTGCTTTAATGTACTCACCACTATTTTAGCATGAAGTTTGATCAGAAAGTGCTTCCTTTTGAAGCTCAGTTTGCGGATTTTGGCCCAGCTGAAGGTGTTTATTTTCCGGTTTCCCTGGAGACAGTTAAAAAAAGGTCACACTCACACCTCTGTGCCAGAAATACAGCTTGAATGGAGTCCGTGCCAAACACTAACTGGATTCAGTAATGGGATTTGTAGCCATTTCTACGTCCAGACTCACAGTGAGGTTAGACACACTCGAAGGAGAAGAAGAGGAAGAAGAAGAAGCAACACAGAGAGATTTCCTGACAGATCCCCTGCCTGATCCTCTTTACAAATAATGTGATTGTTCAAATTTCCAAAGTCATCATAAAGTTATCTAGGCACTCGTACACTGCCTAAACTTATGGTAGAGAATAACACAGCCCCCCTACCCACTCACCCACCAAGGGGTCCTGCTAATGTCCTACCTGACATGTCATTTAAGAAGTTGACATGTTAATTTGCTGCCATATAAAGACCAGGTGGTGTTGGCCTTTATGGTGTGCGCCCCTTAAAGATATGTGCAATCAGTAATTAATTTGGCCCTTATGAATTACTGATTGCCCATATGAACCTGCCACAGTGTGTGCATAGGCACAGAGGCTGCATTCTCTTCCTCTGGTTGACGCTGCTTTAAATAGGCCTACTGTAGGTGTGACCTGAGGCGGACACCTGGAAAACTAGAACTCCGGAGTGCGTGACAGCCAGATTGATCTTGGTGCCCTCTCCGTCGCTGGCGGCGTGGGGCCGAATGCCGTACATGTCCAGCTTGCGTGCCACCTCCAGCAGCTGGGCATCGGCCTCCGCTGGCGTCTGACCCCTGTGAGGACGGCAGAGCACATCAGCCTGAGTTATGACGGGGGGACACTGTCTTCACTCCTCATGCCCAGGTCCTTGTCCAAAGCATTTTTAACGGTGCCTAGTGCTGACACTTCTATGGAAATAAAACCAGGCTGACTTTAACTCTACTGCATTGAAGCAGAGGCTGAGAATTGCTTGATAGAGATTGTAACTTTTATTGTAAAAGCTAGCAGCCATCCTTATAAGTGCAGAGCAATTGGTTTGAGCTCATAAACAGCTCTTTTTTTTAAAATAACAAATTCCTGCAGGTGCAGGAGTTGGAAATAAGCAATTCTAAGAGACAACCCTATTCCCTTATGGGGCTCAAGTAGTGAAAAACATATTTGATTTAGCTCTGTAGTTTCTTTTTTTTTTTTTTTTTAATAAAAGTGCCTACAAAATGTTTTTCTTAATATATTTAGCTTCGCTTATTCGCATATTTTTCTCTGTTTCTCTCTAGGGCATTGTGCCCAGTCAAAGCAGATCAAACTGGGGCACTGGGCACCTGTGTCTCTTGTGGAAGCGCAGGATCTTTTTCTGGAGGCACTCCTGGTTGGGGACATACTTCTTAGCCTCCAGGTGCTGCATGTCCAGCTCCTCCACGAAATCTCCAATCTCAGCTGCACGTTCACAAATGACCAAAGAAAGGGACTAGTTTAGAACATGTTTGGAGAAATGTTTTTACGTATCATATTAACTTAAGCATATCATTTTCTTGCTTTATGTAAGGTACAAATTACTATGGAAAATTGCTAATATATAACACAACTTTATTATTATGCTTTGGCTATTTTGCTGCAGAATTACTATATTACTCATATCCCCATGTGTTACCCACTTAGCTTTACCAGTGTGCACACACTGCATGTTATACCTCTACTCGCCTTGTAGCAGATGGGAGACAAGCAGAGCAGCGCTGTTATCGTTGCATGTCAGACTCCCATTGGACAGATCCTGCTTGATCTGCAGTGCAAACAGGTACCTACAAAAAAAGAACCACATTGGTATGAAATGTGGCTACAGCGCATATGGATTATGATTTTGTCATTCAACTGGAAACTCCCTTAAGTATCACTATACCACAAATTGCCACTTTTTGGGGTATGTTTTATACCTAACAAGTTGGCAAACTGGCATAATCATCTAAGTCATTCTGACGGTACATGGCCATGTGAACAGATAAGAACAGATACACAGAGCAGATAAATACACCTATTTTTCCACTAGCCATCAAGACTATGCACTATAGTCCTGTTTTAAGAGAGGATTGGTCATTTTGTAACGGTGAGCATCTGCATTATGCAACAGGTTTAGATTCCTGGCTACGAGCGCACGCTGACGGAACCCACAGCATGTCATGAAGCTACGCCACGTTCTGGCTCATGATGTGGCATGGGGCAAAAAAAAGATGGCCGCTTACCTGGTGAGCTCCTTCTGAAGTTGGCCTGGGTCAGGTGGAAAGAACTTCACAATGAAACGAAAGGAGAGATCACTGATGTCTACAACAAAAGAAAAAAAACTGTATTTTTATCAGTAGACGGACCCTGCACATGTGGCATATAGAGTTACATATGGAGCCTATGGGCATCTTCTCACAAGGGCAAACAGCACAAAGGAAATGTCTCCACATGTTCAGGCAATGTTACAGGCCATATCAGCAGTGGAATTATTATCAGTATACTCAATAGGACATTTTCATTCAGAATTTCTTTAATATCTTTGATTATGATTGGATACGTTTTAACTGTATTACGATATTCTTGAAGGTGATTGTCACAGATGCCATAGTGTATGCAACAAAGCACATTGTGGACAATAACATTTGTGATGACCACCCGACAAGGCCCTTCAGACATATACGTTCAGAAATAACACTTAAAGGAACCGTATGTAAGAAATGTATTTCAATTATTCATAAAATGGCCCTTATATGTCACTAGACATTAAGAAATCATGTTCATTTAAAATACTTAATATTCCTGACAACAGTAGTCCAGGATATTGTCATTTAAAAAGTGAAGTTGCAGCCCTCAACTGATGTTGATGTTGTCATATTGTGTTTTGGCCTGATGCGCCACCCTCCACCTATCTACTTATCACGAAGTCAGTAGTGTTTCGGCATTCGGGTTGCCAGCTCTGCCAGTCAGAGTGGAGGGGAAGGGGATACATCGCTCTACAGTAATTTGAAAGTGATTGTAGTACCTGTTTTGACCACAATCTTACATATGGTTCCTTTAAACATTGTAGAGATTACCTGAAACTTACTTTTAACTTGTTTTACAAGAGGCTTTAGAAGTTCCAGCCATACCTGCAGTGCCAAATAAAGGGATTAATTGTCATGGTAATCAAACAAACTGGATATACTAACATTTATGATTAATATATTCATAAAGTCATAAAGTCATTTGAATGTGAATGGTCACTCACAAAAGTACCGCACTGGTGACGAAACTCGAGTCCAAAATATTCTTTCTCTAGAAGTCTCAGCTGGCCACACACTTTGTTGTAGAAGTCATTTCCAAGGGCCTTTTGCTACATATACAAAAGCATGCAGTGTTTTACATTGTGAAATAAATCCTATGAATAACTAGTCTCCAAATTAAATTGTTATATTAAAATATTTCACCAATCCCTTGCCGTCTGTCTGAGAGATGGACTGATTTAAAGGAGAACATGTAGGTAGCCAGGGAAATGTTTAAGCTTTATGTTGAGCGCCCCAAGGCCATTCAGAAACCAGGACAGTCAGACTGAGTTAAAATCCAGACCAATGACTTCTTACCCTCCAGTCAGTCTTTCAACTCAATTCTGAGCCACTCAAGAGAGAGCTGAGTCTTTTATCCATCTGATTCACTTATTGTCCCACCACTCATGCAAAGATGCACAAAAAGCCCCATGGCTTGGGGTGAAGAATAGTTGCAATAAAAAAATGGGGCCTTACAATGCAGCTCCTTTGTTGTCATGCAACTGAGGCAAGAAGTACATCTTGTCACACCATTTAAGATCTGTCCCAAGCAGACTAGGCTTTGGCAATGTTGGTCTACTGTATCATGAGTAACTTTATCTCGACTGTATAGATTGATTGACTGGTTTATTTATGACTATAACAGTAATTAGTGGCTGACACAGTTTCAATTTTCTAAATTGCTCTTTTGGTCTCACCTCGACTTCGAAAGTATGCTCACTGTCATCGAGAAATATGACACGCAAGCGAAGGAGGCTCTCTTTGCGCGCGGTTTCAGATCTGACAGTGATTTTGAAGGGCTCGAGCCTGCTCCTGATGCTCATCCTCTTCTGTTCGTCACGACAATACACCCTAGAATTTACGGTGAGAAATCGATCAAACATTTAAGACGGCTACACATATGATAAATGATGTTGGTGTATTGAAGAGGAAATTAACTTGACTGAATATTTTCTGAATTCTTCTGAACTAATTGTCGTAAAACCTGAATTAACTTCACAGAAAACACAACACCTGTGGACATCAGTTTAAGAAAGGGCGACACACATATAGCCTTACTGTAACGCCTGAAGTAAGATGGAGGAGATTGTTGGACAGGACAGTGCTGACAAAAAATATGCGCCAGAAAATGTATTTTTATATTTAGGAAATTGTTGCAATAATGCCATTAAACTAACCCATTATTCCGCATTGTACTTACTCTATCCATAATAAAAGGTCATTCATCCAGCACATTTCAAAATCAGCTATGCTACCACATAATCATATAGGCTAATTGCTAGAAGTGTAGACTACAACACAAAAATCTAAACTGTGCAATAACCTACTTACTTTTCCCCTGTCGATAACAGTCATATTCCCCAAAAGCTTCCGCAACAGTCTTCAGCGTCTGTGCGAAGAATCCAAATCAAAAGTGATTTGGAATGTCTCGACTCTACTGAACTCTGCAGGTGAAAGGAGGACATCATCACTACCACGCGAGCTTTCCGCTCTGTCATTACCAGAGGAGTGATGACCAGATGCATGCGTGCTCGTGGACGTGTACACACACACACACGCTCTCTTTCTTCCCCTGTCCTGTGCGCGCGCGAGTAGGCCTTTTGGCAACTCAACCAGAAATCTATTTTCAGCTAACCTATTAAATCTGAGGCAAAAACCATGTATGTGATAATACATTTTACGTGTCAAATTATAATATTACTCTCATTGCATACTACCAACGTTTAGACTTTGATCATTTCTAGTGGCTATGTTAGACCAATCGAGTCATTGACGCGCAGAGACCAAGCCAGGGGTTCAGGTTTACGCAATACTAAGGCACTGTTTTAAACGAAGCAAATGCCACCGGCCTGCAACAACAGCGTCTGATGTGGTCTTGGGAATTCAAAGAAATAGATATATGTGCCAATTACTGTCGATTTCGCCAGTCGTTGGGTATCAGTCCACCGCTTAGTTTAATGGAGCAGGTAGGTAGCCAAGTGAAATGTTGATTATGGAGTTTCAATTGGCTGTGTGTTGGTTGACGGTATAGCGAACTAACAACATAATAACATAATTTAATTTGCATAAAAATACGTTTACAGTGTCAAAAGAGACAAGTAGTCTACTCCAAATATAGTTAAGGCTGTTTGAGACACAGAAATACGTCGAACATATTTGGGATCTGGGGATGCAGGTTATTTAATTCTTCGCTAGATGGCGGTCACATCATGTAGCAGCCTAATGTCCACAACAAAGAATGGGATTACTGTGTGAAAGGACAGATACAATATTGTGAAACTGATTATCAGCGTTCGCCAGTGCTCGCATTTTCGTAAGTGATTTTGTACATGATAATAAAATCAAGACTTTTCTTAAAGTAAAATCTAATTGAAACTCAAGATTGTGGGCCAAAATAAGGACGTCATTTGAAAAGAACCATCATCATTCTCATGTTTGTCCGACTTTGGCCAAAATTTGCTTTACAACTTATAGGCTACCCATAATATATAATAATCCAGCCCTATAAAAAGTAACAACTTTTCCTCTGAAGATGCGACTTGGCCTGTAACTTTGCATAGGATTAATATACAATTCCATAACAAACCATATGAATCGCCATTAACCGAGGTTCCGTGATTCATCAGATGGCGAAAACGCACACAAGCCATGTCACGGCCGATTGTTAGAAAAAGAGTGTGGAATTCTGTCACATAATTCTCCGTTCCTTGGCACGCATTCTCCCAAGTCTCCCAGTTGTGCCCCCTGCTGTGAGCTGTGGCTGCGCGGTCCCCGCTAGGTGTCTTGCCTGTGGCTGTTCTTACCCTTTGCGTTTTAATGTCAAGACTCTTCATGCAGAAAATTGATTCCCAATGATACCAATGAGCGGCTCGGTCACTCAGGAGAGAAGAAACCCCCCAAACAAAACAGCCAAATACCTACAATAACCAAATTATTAGAGAGATGATTCTTCCACACATGAACAGTAGGCATATGAGTCAGGTTTTTAAAACGAAAAAAAAATGAAGAAAATGGCAAATGTGTCACAATTGTATACTAATTGGTTGAAAGAGTAGGCCTAAGCCCGCACTTAATCCACAAATGCATGTTGTATCTATGAAGTATTGAAAATACAGAAGTAGGCTAGGTCTAGTACCTAACTTCACATATTCTAATGATTAATGACTCTCATGGGTGACGTTTACGCTTGTGTAGCCTGTGGTCAGCACCATCTCAGGAAACCCATAGGTAAGTTACCCTATATGGCCAAACGAGTTACAGTAATAACCAGTCTTAAAGCTCCATGGAAACAGACATTTGAAACCCTGTCAGTGCGCAGAGCAGGATCTAAAATGATACTATGTAGGCCTATGTGTGTAAGTCCTTTCCTGCGTCAAAACTAAGTAGGTATTGTATAGACTATTGTATGATTATGGCCTCGGTCTGTAGAAACTTGGAGGACGACACAGTATAGGCTAATTTAGGCTATAACTAGGCTATTTGGAGTCATTCTCAAATTCTTTGAGTCATTCTCATTCTCACAGCTGCCGGTTATGTGATCCGGTCAACTTCGCACCTGAAAGGGCACTGTTTGCACTCGCTGAGTCCATGTTTTGCCTATCTTGGGCTGAGTCTGCTGCGGGCCTAAGCGATTCATCCCCGCCAGAGTCAGTAAATACCCTCAACAGAACTGCTATCAAATTCCAGAGAAACAAAGAGCTCAGCCGGGAGTATGGGACTTACGCGTTCGCAACCATAATTAGCCATCTGTCCTTGCAAAGGCACGGTAAACCAAATGTCATCACACGCCCCCTCCCCTCTCTCCCCCCTTTCTCTCCGATAGTCTCTCATACAGCCTTGCTGTCGTTTTGGCTAAATTGCAAGTGTTTGTTTGGAAACTCAGGAAACTTTCACGGCACATCGGCACACCTGCGAACAGCTGCTGCGACAGAGCGCGCGCCGTTACACTTATATTCGATTCTATGCGGAGATTCGTTTGCACCTGGCTGCAAGAGCAACGTGCCATTTCACAACAGTTTTTCTTACACGCTCTTTGTCACCTTGCCTTTTTCTCAGTTAAAGTTTTTCCGGAGTTTTTTTATTTTTTTAATTGTGTATTCTTTTCTCAAAATACTTCTGAGACACATAGGCTATTCAGTATTTTACATGATTAACAAGATGAACGATTCGAGGCAAGGAAAGTGGAATCAAATTAGACACAATAAACTAACAGGTAAAACGGAGACAACTTTTCATACTCAATATGAAATACACAAACCAAAGATGCACATTATTTCAAATTAAAT
Organism: Alosa pseudoharengus; assembly: GCF_046254945.1. Classification (NCBI taxonomy): domain Eukaryota; kingdom Metazoa; phylum Chordata; class Actinopteri; order Clupeiformes; family Clupeidae; genus Alosa; species Alosa pseudoharengus. The sequence goes on from NW_027468870.1 coordinate 12,622,422, forward strand.
AAAGTAAATAAATAATACTTCTGTTTGAGAGTTCCAAGTACACATACAGTGTTCAGTACATATTTTGAAGGTAACACATAGTATGTAGTCTACACATGATGACATTAAGCTTCCTTCCCTAGCCTATATCAAATCCTCCAACAGAACAATTTGGACTGACTGGTCTGTGCTTTTGAGAAAGGGGGTGGCCTAACATCAAGAGTATAACAAGTCACAATGATGTTTCAACACAATGTCATGTTGTGAGGCTGCTCTAGTATCTTCTGAGAAAAAGGAATATCACAGTATAGTGTCTGTAATGTCCAAGTCCATAGCAACCACCTTACTGAATCAACATGGATTTTTTTAGTGTTGCAATAGACTGTCATGATGTCTATTGAAGGCATTTCACAAGTATTACAATGTTACTGTACATTCCATAACAGTATTTGTGTGTGAGTGAACTATCATAATCTTTTCTCTGTGATGAAGAATAATCCATCAGGGGGTAGAAATTTCAGAACTCTGGTGAACTCAAGGCACCATGGCAGAGGAACTGTGCATTGTTTTCAAGAAAATAAAATAAATAAAATAATAATAACTAGATGTACCGCAGAGCGGTACAAAATATGACCGCCGCCCAGTCCAGCACATTTTTTCCACAAAAATAAATCACGCTGAAAGGCCTATATGATTCTAACTGTCTCACTAAATTGCATTATCCACACTCAATTCTCACTGGTATCTGCTAGACAACAAGTACCAAAACATGATTAGTTCATAGATTTCACATGTAAAATTCATTTTATACAACCCGACCCCCATCTTGCCTGTTCATAATTCTGAGAAATTCTTGAATTGTGTGCATGTGTGCGTGTACATGTTTATGTTTATTTATGTGTGTGTGTGTGTGTGTGTGCTTGTGTGTTTGCCTGCGTATGTGTGTTTGTACATGTGCATGCATGCGTAGTCTACTGTGTGAGTATGTGTCATACGTATGATTACTGTGAATGTATGTGTGTGCGTGTGTACCTGTTTATGCACATGTGTGCACATGGAATGGGTTAACATGACCCCTGGAGGCAAACATACGGAAAAAATTGGTCATCCTAGGCCCTACGGTTCTCAAGATATTCACAGAAAACTGTGTCTGCCCTACCCTCCTTTCGGGGGGTCCAGTACAGCGGAGGGGCTACAGATCAAAACAAAAAACGATGGTTCCATGCTATCCATGTGGGGTTACATGCCCACCAAGTTTCGTGTACCCCGGTCTTTCAGTGTCCCGGGAATCCTTGTTGGTGTACGGTCACTAAATGTACACATAAATTATTTTATTGTAAGGCCCCCCATGAACGAAAGTTCACAAAACTTGGCATGCATTCGGAGGGTGTCATGATCCTACACTTTCAATTTCGTGCAGTTTTGGGTGGGATGGGTTGACATGCCCCCTTAAGACCAACTTACAAAAAAAAGGTGGACCTCCTAGGCCCTACGGTTCTCGAGATATTCACAGAAAACTGTCTCCGGCCAGGCCAGTTGGTGTATAGTAACATAAATTAATTTATTGTGTGGCCCCCCATGAACGGAATTCCACGAAACTTGGCGTCTATTCAGAGGGTGTCATAATGATCCTACACTTCATTACACCTACACCTCATTTTTACTTTTTTGTGTTTAACTAGGTGGCGCTATACATGAAATGAGTGGTTATGAAATGGGTTGACATGGCCCCTTGAGATCAACATACAAAAAAAAATGGTCCTCCTAAACCTTACGGTTCTCGAGATATTCACAGAAAACTGTGTCTGCCCTACCCTCCTTTCGGGGGGTGCAGTCCAGCGGGGGGGCTACAGATCAAAACGAAAAACGATGGTTCCATGCTATCCATGTGGGGTTACATGCCCACCAAGTTTCGTCTACCCCGGTCTTTCAGTGTCCCGGGAATCCTTGACAGAAATTTGGACATGCGAAAAAAAAAAAAAAAAAAATCTGACTAAACTTATATGACCGCCGCTTCGCTGCGCGGCGGTCATAATAATAGTTTAAAGCAAGTAGCCTACTGAGAAAATATATTAAATAAAAATGAGACCATAAATGGGAAACACATGAATTATACATTTTTAAAAAGAATATGTAAGAAAAGGGACTCATACCTTTATGAAATGTTTAGAAGATATTTAGAAATGAACAATGAAATATGCAACTTCATAGTTAAGAATTTTCTGGAATGAACCAATGTCAAGTAAAGATGTAGTATCATGACAATTATTCTGTTAGCCAGGTGTGACTGAAGAGATGTGATTTAACTAACACTGGAACAACTTAACTACCAGCAGCAAAACCATCCGTGAAAATGGAGATCATTGTAAAAGACCAACCATTTAGTAAATGAGGTCCTGGCCCTGGATTAGTGGAACATTTCTGATAATGTGTCGGGTTTCATTTCACACAAATACTACTGTGATAATGTGTACTGACAGAGACACAGGTATGTGTTCATGTTCTCTCTTTTTGAAGCGTAATGCAAATCAAATCAAATCAAATGACGCTCTCTGACCATAGCTAGTGGTGGCATTATTTCTGCACGCTGAAGGGGTATGAATGATACTGCAGGTGGCTGGTGGTGGCTTGGGAGGAGCAGCTTTGAGGTGATCATGTCTGACGTCCACTCTTCAGATGGAGGGCTATCCTCCTGCTCTGTCTCTTCGGCCCTTTCCTGAGTGGCAACGCCCCCCCCCCCCTGCTCCTCCAACTCTGCCGCCACCTTGTCCGTTGCCTCTGGTTGGCTCTTGGAGTCCTCGTCTTCTCTCTTGTTCGGCGAGCCCGACTCGGTCTGGGCGGTCCCCTCGAAGCCAGCGGCCACCCCTGAGGGCCCCTCTCCCTTTTGGAGGATGTCATCAGCGCCAGGGGCGGGTGGGCAGAACTCAGGGAGGATCTGACGGAGAAAATGTGTTTCGGCCTGTAGAAACACACATGCACACAGACACACGCACACAAATGTAAGGGTCGCAATGTAAATGTAATGTAACCGTTATGCCACCTTTAGGTATTCTGCTGATTCAAAATGAAAAGGACAACAATCTCTGTTACAGTAGTGGGAAAGCACTGAAGAACTAACATGACATTCCATGAAATATAAAACACAGACACACACACACACACACACACCAATTCCTTCTGAATTTAGGAGCGAAGAAGGCTGCTGCTCATCATCTTCATATAGGAATCCCAGCCTAGGCTTGTGTTGGGCCCAGTGCAGACGTACGAAGCAGCTGCCGTCCATCCTTGAGGTGTCCAGCATGATGGTACACATCGCCCACTGGTTCTTTTCATTGCCGGCACAGAAGCAATCAGAGGTGTCGCAAGTGTCTCAATCAGACATATCATTTCTTTCCTTTTCATTTGAGGATTGTCAAGATTGTAATCTAAAAGGGGAGAGTCCGGACAGGAAGAAAGGTTCTAGGGGTCAGCTGAGTTAGAGGTGGATCATAAAAGCTAGAGGTCACAGAATAACCCATTATGCTTGTTGTCAACCTCCTTGGTACACTCTTACCATCCCAGCGTCTACACAGCACATGTTAAAATACAAAGTTTATCTTTTGTGTTTCACTGATTTCATTGGAACTTAATTGTCCACTATCTTCAAAACTGCTTGATAGACTCAAAACAATGATCAAAGCACTATTTTTTATATTATTTTTTCCTATACTGTATGTTTACGTTACGTATCATTGCACACATTTTGAACCAATGCAACAGATATCTTTGTGTGTATTCATAGACTGACATTTAGTTTTTGTGGTATACACGCACGCACACCAGTACACACACACACACACACACACGCATTGAGCAGCATTGTCTTTTCAAGCACTGTTTGCCCTGTTCCCCTCGCTGTCTGACACCCCTTGATGTGTTAGCAACCTCCATCGGAAGTGCCATCAAACAAAAGGCACGCTTAATTTGGCGCCGACGCATCTTTTACTCCCGCCCACCCTCCTTCGCTCCTTTGCTCTTTCTCTCCCTCCTTTTTTTTCCACAAAGTGTAAATCTGTCACTCTGTATCGTTACCCTTTAAGTACAAGGGCCCCCAAAAAAGAAAGGCAAAGAAAGAGAGGGGAGGAAAAAAAGGTGTCAGTCTGAAATGTCAGTGCGGTCATTACCAAAATGTCACACAATTATAACGCGTGTTCCTCCCCTAGGCTTGGGGGGCACAGTGATTTGGTTAATTTGGAGAGGAGCAGAGGTGTGGCGGTATCAATGTTTAACGGTACTTACGCCAAAAAAAAAGAAGATCAACTGGCCACCTCGCCGCCCCACGAACACACACACACACACAGGACACACACTCACATTAATTCACTCGTGGTAGAAGGGGTCAGCATTTAAGGCGAATGCTCACATAAGCACATGGTCACAGCTTCAAAATGTTTATGCTGTCCAGAAGGATTTTTGGTATACTGATTCCTGCACTTACAGTTCACACAAAAATAAAATGCTTTGGTAATAACGGTCATAGAGCATCCAGAGTGGAGACAGTACAAAGGGTCCTCCCATGGCATTTACTCCACCAAAACAAATGCTCACGTGTGAACAAACACAAATACAAATGTGTGTGTGTGTGTGCTTACAAGCGTGTCTGTAGACTAGTTGTCCAAACACCCGGGCCAAACAAATAAGGTGTGCACAGACACTCACACACCCCCCCCCCCCAAAACACACACATATACACACAGAGAAAACACACGTGAGAAATGTCAGATTATCATACAGGCGGGCCCATTATACACCGTAACACCGTGGCACAGCTTCACACCTCTCCAGTAACAAGCACATCTAACACAAACTGGCACATCGCCAGTTCATGCACACATACACACACACACACACACACACACACACACACACACACACACACACACATAAACAGACAATCACATAAACACAAACACACGCACACACAGACACACATGCACAGCTTCAAAAGCACAGACAGGGCCTCTTCCCACATCACCTCTTTGGGTCCCTTTGGGCACATTTCTTTCTTTTTCCCCCTTTTCAAAATTGGAAAAAGAATAATAAGTTCCCCTCAGCGTGTCGTCCATCTTTCCCAAACCATCACCGTGCCGCACCGGCGCCGCGCCCCATCCGTGACACCTCTACCCAAACCCAATCACCCCTGTCATGCCCCCCACACACACACCATTCAACCCCCCCCCCCTCAACTCTGAATGTCCCCCCACCCTCGGTCCTCAACCTCAGAGGATGGATGGGACAGGAGCAAGGTGTGTGTGTGTGTGTGTGTGTGCGGCGGGAGGGGGGCCGTGGATCTGTTGTTCAGGTGACTTTGTCTCTTTGACCTGTTCTGGCCGACTGCTCCCCTTATCTGGCGATTCATCCTGGATAACTCCCGCAGTACTTGTCCTGACATTTTAATTAAAATAGTACTACCTCATTCCTGTGATAGAAAGGGTGGTCCACTGGCGAGCCAGCGCAGCCCACCTGAGCTAGACTCACCAGGCTCAAACAGTCACAGATGTACAGAGAGAGGGAGAGAGAGAGAGGGAGAGAAAGGGACAGACAGAGAGAGAGAACAAAGAGTCCAGAAGAAACAGAGAGAAGAGATGAAGAGGATGATGGGAGAATAATAACAGTAACCCAGGGAATACTGTGTGTGTGTGTGTGTTTGACAGAAAGAGAGAGATCGGCTTCCATCTCAGAGTCATCTGAGGTCTGATGACTTTGTCTCTTTGACAGACAGTGGGGAGAAGATATTCCATGCCCCCCCCCCAAAACACACACACACACACACACACACACACTTTCTCTTGAATGCTGGAGAAATGCTCACCTGCACTGTGTGGACATCAGGGGAAAACTAGCGTATAGATCTCTGATCCACTCATCTCAATATACCAATTGAAGCTTACTTTAATATATGCTTACTAAATTTAATATAAAGCCAAGGGGCTTGCCATGTTTACTAGGCTTTACACACATAAACAGCACATCCATCTACAATCTCTACAAGTACAACTCAATGCAAAGAAGCGCTAACACCTATCACACACTGGTAATTGGAGATGCTATTTTTATACGTGTGCGGAGCGTGGGGTCACCTTGGAGGTCACTCTCTAAATTACTATCAGCTAGCCGAGCGGCGTCTGACAGCGCGTAATGGGGATCAATGGCACAAGTGCCTAACACCAGGCCCGCCGTGCCACCATCAATATCAACCAGTGTTATTGCCGATAATGTCTCATCGCGCGGCCTGCCCGATGAATGTCACCGCCACTGCAACCAACTCTGGGGCCGACTATATCTTTCTTCTTTAGAGGCGAGGGAGAGATGGAGAGATGGAGGGAGGGAGAGAGGGAGAGATGGAGGGAGGGGAGGAAAAAGGTAAACGATGGCGCGGTGACAGAGACGACAGGCTTGGTTAAGTCCTCCGGGGAGGGGGAAAATATATGACGTCTCAGCATCTGCGAGGTAACCATGGGCAACGCTCTTGATTTCTCCCAATGGGAAGGGAGAATTGATTTACGGAAGAGAAGGGGTGAGGCGAGACCTGGGTACGGAACGCTAAGGTTTGAAGGTGACGCTCAGAGGAAATGGGCCGGTGGGATGATGTTGGGGTGGTTTTTTTTTTTTTGGGGGGGGGGGCATTCTCACCTTTGAATGGTTCCTCTCTGGGGCTGGGGGTTATATAGTATAATGTGGAAAGTACGGGTGTGAGGTGTCTCAAACTGTGGCCAGAAGATCTGGAGGTGCACCAGATCTAAGACGACGGGAGATTACAAAACAGGACACCAATGATAGACGTTTCACTCATCACACTTATGCAATATGGTCAAACCAAGACCACAATGATAGGTTCAGTGGCAGGGATCACTGTTAGTTGAGGATACTGATGAAGTGCATGCCTTTGCTCAGAAATCAGAACTCAGAAAAAATATAAAGTTTTCATGACTTTTTTTTTGCCAAATATGTCAGCTGGTGTCACATGGAGCCACATATAGTACACATTGACAATGATGCCCTCCATTTAACATTTTGGCTCTGCAAGAGAAAAAAGCCTGATTTCTCATCTCATCACCTCCATCAGCTAAACACAAAGCAGCTGGATAGGACACTATTCATAATCAGCACTAACTCTATCCCAGTGATTCGTGCTGAAACTGGGTCGTCTGGAGACGTCTGTCTCCACTTTAGTCGGTCTTTCCGTGCTAATCTCCTGTGGTCCACCCCACAGATTTGAGCAGTGAGATGAAATCTGCTATAGATTTGGAGAGCTGTAGGTCAGCTTCCTCAGGGTCTAGATGTTGAGTGCTCTGCTACACGGAACCAGGATAAGAGACAAAGACAAAAAGCTCTCCGTTGTGATAAGGGCTGAGATATCTGTGTGTGTGTGTGTGTGTGTGTGTGTCCATGTATGCATGGGTGTATGTGTGTGAGTGTGTGTGTGTGTGTGTATGTATGCATGGGTGTATGTGTGTGTGTGTGTGTGTGTGTATGTGTGTGTGTGTGTGTGTGTGTGTGTGTGTCCATGTATGCATGGGTGTCTGTGTGTGTGTGTGTGTGTCCATGTATGCATGGGTGTATGTGTGTGTGTGTGTGTGTGTGTGTGTGTGTGTGTGTGTGTGTCCATGTATGCATGGGTGTATGTGTGTGTGTGTGTGTGTGTCCATGTATGCATGGGTGTATGTGTGTGTGTGTGTGTGTGTGTGTGTGTGTGTGTGTGTGTGTGTGTGTGTGTCCATGTATGCATGGGTGTATGTGTGTGTGTGTGTGTGTGTGTGTGTGTGTGTGTCCATGTATGCATGGGTGTATGTGTGTGTGTGTGTGTGTGTGTGTCCATGTATGCATGGGTGTATGTGTGTGTGTGTATGTGTGTGTGTGTGTGTGTACATGTATGCATGGGTGTATGTGTGTGTGTGTGTGTGTGTCCATGTATGCATGGGTGTATGTGTGTGTGTGTGTGTGTGTGTGTGTGTGTGTACATGTATGCATGGGTGTATGTGTGTGTGTGTGTGTGTGTACATGTATGCATGGGTGTATGTGTGTGTGTGTGTGTCTATGTATGCATGGGTGTATGTGTGTGTGTGTGTGTGTGTGTGTGTGTGTGTGTACATGTATGCATGGGTGTATGTGTGTGTGTGTGTGTGTGTCCATGTATGCATGGGTGTATGTGTGTGTGTGTGTGTGTGTGTGTGTGTGTGTGTGTATGTGTGTGTGTGTGTGTGTATGCATATGAGACACAAAGTATGTGTCTTTTATTTTGTTTGGTGAGCACTGAAGACTACCATCAAAGCGGCGAGTCACAGGCCTTAAGGAGAGGATTTAGGCTGCCCTGTTTAATAGTCGCAGGGGTGGGATCCGTGGAGCCGTCCCAAAGCAATCCTCTGGAGGTTGGCCACTTCTTTAAGGCCCCTCATCTCTCTCTCTCTCTCTCTCTCTCTCTCTCTCTCTCTCTGTGTCTCTCTCTCTCTCTCTCTCTGTCTCTGTTGTTTTTCTGCTCTTTCTCCGGTTCAAAGAGACCCATGGCAGCCTTGGGAGCCGCACAGCGAGACACGGGGGAGAAACAGACGAGAGGAGAGGAGAAAGGAACGAAAGAAAAGGAAGACAAAAAAGGGTCTTCCCCAACGGGACGAGAGGTGAGTCGCAGCCCAAGGCACCGTGGACACAAGGGACATTGCCATCACAACATAGAACAACAACAACAACAATAATATAGTAAAAATAATAGTTATAATAGTAATAATAATAATAATAATAATAATAATAGTAATAATAATCAGGAAATCATTGTCTTTCTCCTAACCATGTGGATGTGGTGAGAAGGGGCAGAGGGAGGAGCAGAGGCAGGGAGGGGGGGGGGGGGCTCTGCTTTCTCTGCTCAGGGCCCAAACAACCACAGCCACCATTTGCCACCAGAGAGACAGATTATCAACCACGTGTGTGTGTGTGTGTGTGCGTGTGTGTGTGTGTGTGTGTGTGTGTGTGTGTGTGCGTGTGTGTGTGTGTGTGTGTGTGTGTGTGTGTGTGTGTGTGTGTGTGTGTGTGTGTGTGTGTATGTGTGTGTGTGTGTGTGTGTGTGTGTGTGTGTGTGTGTGTGTGTATGTGTGTGTGTATGTGTGTGTGTGTGTGTGTGTGTGTGTGTGTGTGTGTGTGTGTGTATGTGTGTGTGTGTGTGTGTGTGTGTGTTAGAGTGCGCAAAAGAGAAAGAAAGTATTTGAGAGATAGCAAATGTGTGTGTGCGTGTGTGTGCATGTGTTTGTGGTGTGTGTGTGTGTGTGTGTGTGTGTGTGTGTGTGTGTGTGTGGCATACCACTCGGTGCCTGTGGGGAGACACACAATGGGAATACGGAGGTAAGGTTGAACACGCTCAGCCATTCCAAATCAGTTAGCTTGGTGCACACCAATTATCAATGCAGCTGTTTTTGTTGCCAAGAATATGTAAATGCTTTAGTTTTGTAGGCTTCTGTGCAGAATTCAAATAGATAACTCAAGCATCTCCATGAAGTATCCAACAATCACACGAGTGAAAAGGATTCGACTTCAAACAGGGATAACCGGAGGGAGTGAAGGTGTGGTGAATGGGTTAAAAAATGCCTGAAAATCTAAAAGATGCAGATCAGAAAGCGATTGTTAATGTTGTTATATGTCTACATGTGTATACATACCAGTGGCGGCTAGTGGTTATAAAAATAACAGAGAAAGGAAGGTGCGCTTGATTGGTGTTGGTGGCAAATGTGAGGTTGTGATGTTGTTGGTGGCATATGTGAACAATAGAGTATGTAGGCCACCTACCCAGACACATTTAAAGCAGCAGTATGTATGTAGTATTTTAACTGGTAATGTTGTGCTATAAAAGCTGTTCTGACATTCTTAGGGGTGGTCTGAGCTAAGGAGCTAGGCTACCATGCAGTAGCCAGAAAAGTTGTGGGTTCAATTCTTGGCTTCCACCATTGTGCATTTGAGCAAGGCACTTAACCCCAAATTGCTCCAGGGACAATGGACTTGTATATAATTGAAATATATAAGTCACTTTGGATAATAGTGTCTATTAAATTAATACATGTAAATGTAAATAAATGTAAATTTAGGTCTGGGAAGTCAGGAAAGATATGTAGGTCTAATACTCTGTTTTCCAGATGTGCAAAATTATGGAAAGGAGGTTTTGCTCAATGTAATACATTTGCAAAAAAGTTTTTAGTATTATTATACTAAAAAGTATTAGCAAAAGTATTATACTAAAATAGACACTTGTTTTATAAAACCATGTAACTATTTACTATTTAAAAAATAGACCTTAAATGTGGTTATTTGTAACATGCTATTGTTTTAAAGCCAAATCGCTATAATTTAAAGACAGGTTGTAGACCTAATAGCTAAGTGGGAATTTATACTCGAAAGGCAAATGTCATTGAAGACGTAATTAAAGGAATGCATCATCGTCTGAAACATTTATTAACGATGTCACCATCCAAAGATACAGTAAGAATGGTGAAAACAAAAACATATTAACAACAAGAACATTATTAACATTTGTTTAGTTAAGGCATAACTTGGATGATTATAACAAAGCATAAATAACATTTTTTTTGTATCAGCAAATCCCTGAACTGTCCAAGTTTGTGACAGTCCAGCAGTAGGCCGATTGTTTTCTGTGCTACCAGTTAGTATGTATGTAGTATGTAGCATTCAGTAGCCTACCTGTGCTACCAGTTAGTATGTATGTAGTATGTAGCATTCAAAAGCCTTACCATCTTTTTTTGGAATATGAATTTTTGGAACTGGTCTTCCTGCTGCTTTGATCCTAACCTTCGCACTGTAGTTGAATGTATAAAAGATGGACAATGTCCTCTGATTTCATTTTACTCTTTATTTCACAGGGTCTGAGGTGTTTATAATTGACTTCAATGAGGGGCTTGAGGAGGAAGCTCCTCCATACAGCAATTGCGATAGGGGGTGCTGTTGGCATTTTGACCTAGGGAAATTATTTTTGTTCATTCAAAGTGTTCAAATAGTAACATTAACAGTAATTTATCAGATTAGTAATTCATGTTATATATTTTTGTTTTTTCTCAAAATTTTTAGAGAGGGTGTTCCTCCCTTTCCTCAATGAAAGAGCCTCCACGAATGTATATGCATAAGACTATCAATATGTCTCTGCACCTCCTTCACACAGTGACTTTGTGCATGTGTGTGTATAGCATGTGTATGAGTGTGTGTGTGTGTGTGTGTGTGTGTGTGTACGGGTCCACCTTTTGAGAGTTCCTTATAGTGTAATGATATGTGTCATCGACTGTGTTTGTATGTATATTTCAGCTCTCTCACTCTGTGTGTGTGTGTGTGTGTGTGTGTCAGGTGCATCAGCATGGAGTAATGCACTGAGGAGAGACTGCATTACTCCGGGGCTGAGCGGCAACTATCCATCTCCCTCTGGGAAGCGCGCTGGGCTGGGCTGGGCTGCCCGCTCTCATCCCCCACTCAATCCCCACTCCCAGGCAGAGGAGTTCCGCTGATTACCCTTCACATACCACACACTGCCCCCCGCCCTCCCCCGTCGCCCCACCCTGCACACCACACCACCACCAACCCCCTCAGATCCCAATGGCTGGCTGGGACCCCCATCTAAAGCAGCCGGTAATCCATCCTCTCACTAGCTTTCATTGTCTATATAGAAACACATGATGATTGAAGACAGGAAATAATACCACTGTTACCAAAAACAATGACGGTCATAAATAACACTGGAGGTTAATGATGGAATCATTATGTCGCAGGAGCGGAGCGAGGTGGAGCCATGACAGGAGCGATTGGGGGGTGGGGGGTGGGGTGCTGATTTGGGGGTCTTTTTGAAGGACAGCTAAGGCAGAGTCTGGGGACACTCCTGTCTGACCTACTGGCCTTCTATGACCACACAGTGAGACTAGCGTGTCTTGGGACAAAATTGTCTCATATGGAAGACCAGCCTGTTTAGTTGAGATGTGCGTTAAGAGTCCAAGCTGAAAACACAACAGTGAGTATATTCTTGATTATTTACTGTTATTTTTTTATCAACATGCATTAATTGTTTATATAAATTCATCTATTTTTTAAATATATAATTTAATATTTCAGTAAAATATGACCTTACAATTTTGTCCATTACTAGTAAGATTTACCATCAGTAATAAAGGGAACAATGCGTATTTGGTGGGATGAAAAGCTACTGTGATTCTGCAAGAAATCCACAGAGTGAGAATATGTGAACTACAAGCTAATAGTGAAAGTGTGAATGGACCCATACTTTACAGATGACACTTGGTCTACGTCAGGGGAAAAAGCCCTATGAAAGCTGAATGGACCAGTGATAATTTGTGCGTGCAAACTCCTTCTCAAGCTCCATGTCAGGACATTATTAATGTATAATGTCCATTGTGAAGAAGCTGTATTCCAGAAGTCTACCGAGTCATGCAGCCAAAAGTCAGCCGAGTTATGCACCAGCAGACACCCCCACCAGCAGACACACCCTTGTGAAAATTAATCGACTCACTACGTCATTTTGAACCATCAGGAAATATAGGGAAATAGAAACCAAATAGAAACCAAACTAAGTTTGGCTCTTTGGAAATAAAGGGGAATAGACACCAAATAGAAAGCAAACTAGGTTTGGCTCTTTAGTTTCAAATAGAAAACCAAACTGACTCAAGGAGGCACAAACAGTAACTGCTGTTATAGTTTTAAGACTAAACTAATTTGTACATTGGTCTAAAATGGGTCTTTTGAAAGTATATTGATTATATTAGAATCAATCCTCTACATCCAATCCGATGGATCTGATCCATCAGTGATGCACTTGATTTTGTGTTGGAGTGAGAACATAGAGAACATGGGGATAGCTGAGCAGACCTGTTCCCCAAACCACAGTCAGGCAGTTGGGAGGCGGAAGGAGGGGACTTACAGGTGCCAGGCACGCAGGTCATGGACGAGGAGGCCAACAGCACCACCTGCACACGGCCACTCGAGTCCTGTGGAGAGATAGAGAGATGGTCAACAGAGAGAGTTACAGAAAGGACATTCAAAGTTATTGGGATGCACCACACACACACACACACACACACACACACACACACACACACACACACACATCCATGTACGCGTACAAACATAACACATACAGTATTCTGCCTGCAACGTCAAAAATGGAGACATAAAAGGGTGACATTTAATGCAGATACAGGTAGAAAACAGCATGACCAGGCATGCATTCAGTGTACACACACACACACACACAAACACACACACACTTTCCTAATGAAGTATGTTGCACAATCCCAAAGCCTATTAGCCCAAGTCTGGATGTAGGCGATGGGATGACTCTAATCCTGTTACATGAAGCCTGAGGGTGTTTTCATAATGTCCTTTAAGCTGCGCCGTAGCTTTCTCCTCAAAAGCAAAGGCAAAAAAGGGAAACCACTCCTCTCTCTAATCGGATGGATTGACAGGCCAAAGTCAGTGGAAAAACACAGAAAGAAGAAAGTAGCGAGACGGACCAGGGTCCTGCACGCTCTGTGCCAAAGAGAGGAGGAGGAGATGAAGAGGGGTGGGGTATTAAAACTCCTGCGCCTCCATCTGTGCATGGCCACACACACACACACACACACACACACATACACGTATGCAAGCACACTGTCATTCCTACAGAGGGGCGGCTAATTAAAAATAGTCTGAATATTTAATGACGTTTTGTCACGCGGTCATGTAATATTCCATTTCCACACCGTGTCAAGACGCAGATATTAATTCGGGCTCTCGGCGCCTAATGAGCATAAATTACTCTAGATCCGACGACCCCCCACCCCACCCATGTCTCCAACCCCACCCCTCCTTCTCTTCCCTTCCTCTTGGTGTGAAATATTCACGTGTGAATTTGTGAGGGGCCTCTGACTGATTTGTTTCCCCAGACCAGAGCCTTTTCCACATGAGCCTCTCTGACACATTAGTCCACGAGATAAATCGGCCCAATCCAGTGTACTTCAGACTGACAGCCCTCTTTGACTAAGTGAGAAAAACTTGCACTTAAATCAGCCGACAAGAAGATAGCGTGTCAGTTACCAGGGGCGTTAGGGCTGCTTCAAAATGAACCCACCAAGTTTCAAATGAAATCGCAGCATCAGTAACATCCTACTCTTTTCATTCGACTGGTAACGTTAGCTTGTTGTCCTCTGCTTTGCGCTTACACACATACACACACACACACACATACATACACACAAACACACAAATAATTGACTTTATAGCATACAAACTGGCGAGCCCCTTGCGTTGAAATTACTGTAACGACATCTCAAATCAGCCCTGATGGTTTGTTGTTATACGGGGGCGGCCGAACCCCTTGGACACGTCCCAAGAATCCATACAAATGTGACAGGCGACACAGAGCAGGGGCATAAATAAAAATGAAAAAAAGAGAGAGAGTGAGAGACGTCATGCAAAACAAGTTGGGCAACAAAAGTGCATGGTCAGCAGGAGTGGCGTGCAGCCTTTTTATTGGCCAGAGAGACCGAGAGAGAGAGAGCGAGAGAGAGAGAGAGAGAGAGAGAGACCCCACAGGCTCTGACTAGATCTTTCTCTCTGGCTTTGAGATTGCTGGATGCGTAGGCTGCAACACAGCACAGTAAAGTGGAGTGGGTTGAGAGAGCAGAGGAGTGTATCTGCTGCTTTGTGTCAGAGGACTACATCGAAGCGTCTGTGATGAGTACCGCTATGGAGATGTGCCTGTGCAGGGAGAGAGGGATAGAGAAAGTCAGAAAGAGAGAGGGAGAGACAGGGTAGGAGTGAGAGAGGGAAATATTACAAAAGAAAGAGGGGGAAGTTTAGCAGACACTTACATCTATTTAAATAAATACAACATATGAATCCTTGACCACAAGCTACTCAATGTCAGAATAAAAAGGAAGGGGGACCTGCAGAAAAAGATCATAGAAGTGAATGGGATAATAAAGAGGTGACAGAGTCACCGAGGGAGAGAGAAAGAGAGATATAATCATCGGTGACAGGGACAGCAACAGCAAGGAGGAGAAGAGACAGTAAGGTCATGTCCACATTAACGATCACGGTCCACGTGATCGTTTTTCAAAAGTTTTGCTTCGACACTAGAACACTGAAACGCCATAGAAGTGTTTATTGTTGCCGGTGTCTGCAACCGCACATCATCGTGTCTGAAGCTCTTTGTTTCCCCTGTACAGACTACAATGTGAAAACCCGGACTTTTCAAATGTACCCACCTCAGAGATCGAGTTTTCGAAAAGTATCATTTTCAGTGTCAGTGTGTGTCATTTTAATGTGGACGGAAGGGCTAAATGGAGAATAATTATTTAGACTGACGCGGCCTAATGTGGACAGCACCTAAATGAGACAGACGGGGGGACATTCAGGAGGTGGGACACTGAGGGACAACAGAGAGAGGGATGATGGGAGGCCCAGTCAGATGCTAAGGCGGCCACGTTCCTCGGGCTGAGCAGGGAGGTAGTCGAGACGTTTAATAATCAGGGGTTATTGATGTTCTCTACTCATTCAAACTTTATTTGAAGGTTGTGCCAAGAATCCAATAAATAAGCCATGCCCTTGACAGGCTTGTGTTACACACCAGAAACTGCTGTCCTAGTAATAAATGGCTACTGTTAACTCCACACACAATGTATTTTCAAAATTCCTATCGCCACAAACCAGTGAAATGTCATTTCTCTTTCCTTCCTTCACTCCTTTCTTTCTTTCTTTTTAAAAAAATCTCTCTATGCATCTATTTATACTGATTGTTATTTTTCTAATGAGTGCTATTACTTTTGTCAAACAGCAATGTAATCATCTGAGGATCAACAACTGAAATTCTTGTGAGTTTATGGAACTGTTGCATGTCCACCCTGACAGTGACCTCAACACCTCCGGTCCTCCTCTGGTCCTCTTCTGTATTCTGACCCGTCCGGCCTGGCAGTCACTCTCTGCCCAGTCTGGTCGTAAACCCATCCGTCACGCTCTAACTGGGGTCAGCGTCGCAAATGTCAAGGTCTGCATCGACAGGGCTGAGGGTGGCTGAACCGGAGAGGAAGAACGAAAGAGCAGGAGAGAGAGAGAGAAACAGAGAGGGAGAAAGAGAGAGATGGAGAGAGAGAGAGATGGAGAGAACGAAAGCACTCGACAGCCACAGAGGCCATCACAGCTGACGTATCAGTGCCAGTCGTCAGCTTGTCACCGCAGCGTGGCATACCAACGCCCTTTGTCACGCCCTCGGATGAAACCAAATCCAGACACTGGACCAGCAGCTCAATGGCGAAATATCAGCTCTCCACTCTCCCAAAGACCTCTCACGCTGAGTAGGGTGATTTGACAAGACTTTGGTGTATTCGTTTTTTTTGGTATCTTAATTTAATGAAACTTCACTGCTTACTTTATCATGGGCAGTTACCTAGTTTTCAAAACACTTTAATAGTCCATTATGTAATAGTCAACTAATCATCTGCAGCTAATAAACATTCAAAATTCAGAACAATCACCTCAGTACTACCTTTCCACTAAAACTGAACCAAGTGTAATCGTAGCCTTCCCACAACTCCAAATCTAAAGACATTAGTGTGCCTTATTGAAAACAAATTCATGTTATAACATACCCTGAAAATGTTTACAATGGCTGACTAAAACAAAAGTAGCTTTTTTATAAAATAAGTTACCTGGGACAGACATTAATTAAAATGGACAATTTCTGCAGCAATTGCTTATACCTGCAGCCGTGCAGTAGTTGAATCATTTACCTGTCATCTGGGCTCCTCCACTTCTCCCTCATGTATCCATCCTACAACACAGAATGATTAAAGCTGATTCGCTGGCCTTCGGTGTCAATCACAGCCTTGCACCTGCACAGAGTGGAGGAGAGTGAGGCAGAGGGAGTGGGAGGCAGAGCGGTCTCACATGAGGTGACCTTGTGAACGGTCCTCGGCTGTCTCACGCTCAGGGTGGGTCAAAGACAACAGAGCACCAAACGTGGCCCTTAAATCAACAAAAGAGGCAAGCACATATTTCCTTCAGCCATCCTCAACCCCCCAATGGCCACACACACACACACACACACAAACACACACGCACACAAATACACAAACACAAACCCTGTCCAGCTGTGTCAGCTGGGAGAGAGCAGGTGACAGTCTGGGAGTTTGGCAAAAGGGTTCATCTGCCACTCTCTTCCCCCCCTGGACACGCCAGGGTGACCTTCGCACAGACTACCTCCTCAGGTACCATGAAAAAGAGGAGGAGAAAAGAGAAGAAGAAGAGGAGGAGTAGGATAAGGAAGAAAAAAAATGAAAGAGAGCGAATGGTGGAGAAAATCTGTCTGCTTGTTATGTCAAGAGTTATAAATGTGCTTTATAGGGCTCATTATCCAAACTAATGGAGTTGGGGTGACATCCTTGAAATGGACTTTCACAACACAATAAAGGAGAGGAGGGGTGGGGTGATGATGGGGCGGAGGGGGGTGGTGGGGGGCTCCACCACGAATGGTGCGGCTGCCGACACTCTGCCTTGCCCCTCTGATCAGGCATGAGGGCCTTCCAGTCCTCCTCAACCTCAGCACAATCGACAGCGGAACGGACTGTTTATGTAAATGAAGATTTATTTACTGCAAGGGGGGCCAGGCAAGGGGAGCTGACGTCCGCAATCAATCCCGTGCCAATGGAGTGGGATGGGACAGACACACACAGACACACACACACACACACACGGACACACACACACAAAACCCTGACAGCTGGAGTCAAGTGAAAACCTTAGACAAACTCACACATAAAAGATTATAAACTCTTACTAGATGGTAATTCTGTAAAGAGAGCACCAACTGTAAAAGATTTTCAATGAATGTCTTTATTTCAATTAGACAGTTTCAAATGTGCTGGGTGGCAAGATTTGAATTACTTAAATATTACACATACATCCATTTCTGTCAAATACTGTTTTATAATTAATTCACAGAATCCAAAATGAGATTCATGTAGCTACATTTGCATACACCTACATATGTTTTCAGTTGAAAGTGAGCTCTTCAGCATAACACATTTATTTGTTGTCTTCTTTCAAAGACTACTTCTCTCTGCATGCTTTTTAATTTACCAATCCAATTATGTCAAGAACGTTGTGGTGTAATGGTTACCTTTCAAAAACATCCCCCAACCATTTCATATTATATAAACTTGATTACAATGTATTTTTCTGAACTTTGACCTTGAATTTCCCCTGGGGATCAATAAAGTATCTATCTATCTATCTATCTATCTATCTATCTATCTATCTATCTATCTATCTATCAGAATTAAAGTTATTTGCTGCATATTTTCCTTGGCAAAACAAAACTGACACTATTTCCTTATACTTCCTCTTCAGAAAGCAAAGTTCTGCCTGTCAACATACATAAGCTCCCCAAACACTGATATAGTGTTAATGGACGCCATTCCCTGACACTCAAGGCCAGAGGCGAACTGCACAGACCATAACAACAGTTCATAAACAGTGTTCATAAACTGGGCCGGCAGCCGGACTCTGGGCCAATCAGCATGGCAACCTTGCACCCCAACGATGCGCCGTTTCAAACACTCTTGACTTTTACGCTCTGCCGAGCCGGCGTCCAAAGTTTCCCCCGCGCAAGCCGACCGTGACGCCAAGCCAGCGCAAACAGCCACTTCGCAGGGCCACCAGAGCGCCACTCGAGACCTTAGTTTAGTCAGGTGATTTATTCGCTCCTGAAAGCTCTGACTGGAAAAATAAACCTCGGGCCCTCGACAGATATAGCACCTTGTGTGTAAACGAAAATTCATGTGCCCAGGAACATTTGAATCAACACATTTTCACTTTCGCATTAGCTCAGTTTTGTTCCAGGCACAAAAGGGTCGGGAGAGATTGGAGATTGCATCGTGCAAAAACAAATCGGCACAGACAAAACGGATCGCCGTAGCCTGTTGACACGGTGACAGATTGAATGGTGGGACAAATGATTGCCGACGCTCGTTGGGGGCGGGCGTCGTGGCAACGAGTCGGGTGGCAGAGACCCACCTCCACACAGCCCGGGAGTGGCAGGTGGGCTCCACAGGCCCATAATCCACCACTGCATTATTCATCTCTCTCTACCCTTTTCAGCTTTATGTATGTAATAAGAAGAGACATAGGAAGGTAATTTATGACACGGGGGAAATTAAAATCATTGTTCAGCCTGCCAGACACCTTGCCAGCCATTTTTTCCCCCCTTTTCTTTTTTCATTTTTTTTTTTCTTTTCACCTTCGCAAAACTTTTTTTTCCTGCGGATGATGTATGACGGTAGCCTCGAACGGCGGCACGGCGTGCGCACGGACTGCGGCGCTCCTCTCCCGAGGTGCTTTATGGACTGCGGGCCAAAGCCGACTGACATCGCCATCTGGCCCTTCGCCAGCCTCCACCTGACCCTTGCGATGCGACGCGCTGCACAGCTCGGCTCACAGTACCAGCCAGCCACAGCTTGGGCCGCATCCAGGGCCTGGGACTCTGAGGGAGTCTTGAAAAAGTTGGACAGAAGTGCCTCAGTTCCGCTGTTTCACACCTTCCCTGCTCGTCAGCTGGTGATGATTTGCTGTGGCTGTTCATTCTTGAATTTGAACCAAACTTTTTTTTACTTTACAAACCTAAAGCAGAAAAATAAGGAAAATTCATCTCTCTACAGACACCCTGAAGACAAACCAAAGAGACAAAGCAGTGACCTTGCCCAATTCTGGAAAAAAAGAAGAAAAAAGTCTCGCTTAACGAGTCTTTGGCCTTCCCCTTTTTTTTTGCGAAAGAAAGGAACCAATTTCCTCGAGAGGGATGCGCTATCAAAGGGAACCGTGGCTTACCAGGACGGGAGAGGCGTCCCAGTAGGCACCAGCATCTCCCCCGGCAGAGCTCCCTCATCAGAGGGTTACCCTGCGCAAGGGGCTGGGAACCACAATCTGCGGGCGCCTGGTCTGCACTCTAGCACGCTAATAGCAGCTACCTCCATGCCTCCGTTCCACCTTGCTACTGAAGCGATACCAACCCCAAGGGTCACCCACCACCTAGATGAAAGAATCTCACTGTATCGCCCGGAAAAAAGAAAAGAAGGGAGGGAAGAGAAGGAGGGGAAAAATGGGAAGAGCGAAGAAAAAAAAAATCTAATCTAACCTAGTTTATGACAACAATCCACCTTTGAAACTCATTAAAGGGCTTTCTGCTCGGGCCCTGACGCGCATTATCAGCTCAGATTAATCAGCAGAGACTGGAGATGAACTCTCATTTTTTAAGGAGCTGTAACAGAGGGCTTTTTTGTCTTCAGATGAAAATCAATTAGTGGAGGTAAGGCCACGAGGAAAAAGCCGCATCACTCATCAGCGGCCCGAGTGGCAAGGGCCTGTGATTTGTCTTCCGAGCTCCGCTGCTTCAGGGGGGCTGAGACTCGCGCCCGTCTCCGAGAAAATTAATTTTCTCAACAGAAATCTGTGCGCCCGAACCGAACCCCCCCCCCTCCCGTCTTTTTTTCACCCCCTTTTTTCTTCTTTTCTTCTCTTCACCGCTGTCTTGTTTTGGAGGGGCCGGCGTACACAAATGACTTTCCAACAGAGCGCTCTCCCCTGTGTGTGTTCTCATTGGACAGATGGACTTAAAGGGTACTTAACGGGAGAAGAGGACCACTTCTCTCCACTCCTACACAAGCGAGTTCTTTGTTTTGAGCTCTGCTGTCCTCACCATGTTTTGTTCTGTTGCTTGTTGGAAAGTAATGAGTTTTAGCGAACGATACAATTAAGATAGATCCTACGGTCATTCACCTGCTAGTTTCTTTGTCCATGACCAAACACTGGACAGAGTGGCGAAGGCAGTAGGTCTCTCCATACCCGGCGCACATCCTGCATAGAAACACACAAACACACTCCCAAAACTCTCACATTTGGTTTGTGCACTGAACTCCCTACCCCTAATAGCATTAATTAAATCTGATAGCTTGACATTAAGGGTAGGGGTGGGGGGGGGGGGGGTGTGTGTGTGCAATCACACCTTGTCACCATCTCCCCTCAAAAAAAAGGACACACAAACGTTGACTCATCTGACACTGTGAAAATACCACAGCTGTGAACAGCACAGTTGTTGTTTTTTAACCCCTGCTTCCTTTCGCGTCGAGAAAAGGATTCACTTCACAGTCTATGGGAGGGTGAAGGGGTGACTGCAGGCTGAGGGACTTCTGGAGGGTAAGGTGAGCGGCTGACTGAGGCTGCAGGGGGGACTTTGCAGGGAGAGAGACATTTTGGCACAGGGCACTCCGCCATCACCTTCAGCTGCATGGGACACTGCTGAAGGTCTCCAGAGCCAACTCCTGAGAGGACCTCGTATAGTCTCTCGGCGGCCCATGAAACAGTGTGTGTGTGTGTGTGCATAGGGTTTTTTTTTGCCTTTGTTCGCCCAGAGCGTATAGAGATTATCTCTTATGTGGTCTTTATAAAGAAGTGTTGGGTCGCTGTCAAGCCGAGATGAATACATGAGAGCTACAGCGAGATCGGGCCTTGCGAGAGCCGATGGTGAGATAAGAGCCAGTGAAAGAACAGAGAGCCGGTGAGCGCTTCCTCCTCTGCTCCTTTTATACTCCCTCCTCCTCCTCCTCCTCCACCTCCTCCTGCTGCTGCTCTCTTTCTCTTACAGGAGGTTCTACCTGCACATGCCCCTTACAGATTAATTTTGAGACATGGCATCTTAATAAAGCTCAAGAGGGAACAAAAAACAGCCCTGAAGAAGACGGGGGGGAGGGGAGGGGGGGGGCACTAGAGGCAGTCATCCAGACCCATCTCACCATCCTGCCACCACAAAACCCCATTGAGATGTGCTCAGAGAGAGAGAGAGAGAGAGAGAGAGAGAGAGAGAGAGAGAGAGGGGCAGAGAGAGAGTCCTTTGATGTCATTAACCCCAACTGACAGACGTTTAAGCTGATATTACTCTAATTAACTCACGGCTGTCTGTGGCAATGATGCCTTCGGTGGCCGGCAAAACGCACCCTGTCGAAGCAGGGGGCCCCCGTTGGCACGCCGACGTCCCCTCGCTCTAACCCCCAGCTGCCCACACCCTCACCACTGCTGTCGCCCAGCCCACCCTACCCCACCTTCCCTTGCCCCGGCGACATCACTTGGCGTTCCGGCTAAATTAACAGTTGTGAAAATGCGCTACCCCCGCGCGCCGGGACCCAGTGTTCCTTATGGGCCCTAAATGGCATTTCAGCTCCTATCAAGGCAAGAATCAGGGGACGTGATTTTTTAATACGGTGGCAAAACAATGGGGGCCATTAATAGCCCAACTCCGTGACAGCAGCGCTCAGCAATGATTTATGAGTTTGTGTATAATTTGATTATGCTATTAATTCCACTGATTACAGCGGCAGCTAGTGTGGAGAAGGTCACATCCAAAATAAATCTCCGACACAACTCCACCCCCATACCCCCCCCCCCAAACACCATTCTATATGCCCCCCCCAACCCCCCCCCCCCACACACACCAACCAACACACACACACACCAGGCACTCTCTCTGCTCCACAAAACAACTGCCTCCAACTAGTTACCTCTGTAATTAAAAGCTACTGTAAGAAGAAGCAAAAATAAGCTGCAGGCACTGCCAGCTCAATCTCTGACCGGGCTAAAATAAATAGAAAAATGCCTTATAAGGATGGCAGTAGATGTAATGTTTTTTTTTCACGGCCTACTCCTTTCATCATCTCATCAACAATCTAATAACTGAGCGGAGGGGGCGAAATGCCTTGACTGGATCACAGGGCTTGATGTCCTCAAAGGCGTTCCTTTCATACTGAAGACACAATTAATTCAGGACCACAGATAGCATCGCAGCCTGGAACAGATAGAGTTCTGATCTGCCACAATGTCTTGTGGAATTCCATTTGTGGTATTGCCTCCTTGGTTTCAAATCATTACACCACATCACTGGCCCTAGAAGAAGGGTGAGTCCATTCACCTGTTCAGGAGAAGCTCCTGTGATCAAAGATTACAAGGATACAATGGTTCACTAATACCACCATCAAATACAGACTCCAGATGGTTCTAAACAATTACCAATTTATGGTCACTTGAGATGTTTGAGTTCTGAAACAGTATCACATTACATGAGATGTATAACCAGAGAGATTCCATTAAATAACCCGATCAAACCATAGACAGTAATTTCTAATGACATTTAGCAGTTAAGACCCTAATCTTCTGAATAACTCCTCTTATAAAAACAGCATCAACATGGCTAAACAAACCAAGGTGTGGCGCAACACAGTAACCTGAAGACTTCTGTGTTTGATGTTAATGTAACTGTGGTGGTGCAGTAGAGGGGCCTACAGGCACATCCAGGGCAAGCTTCAAAGAAAATGGCCGCCCACTGTCGGCAGGGCGTCCGGGATAAATTCATCGACCGTCCGGGTGGTGCTAAACAAACAAAATTACCACGCCGGTTCGGCCGACCACTTACCTGTCAAGTTCATTGCCGGCAAATTTGCCTGTAATCTCCAGAAGCTGGGTGGCAGAGTGGGGGGCTAATGGTTGGCCAATAATTAAAAGAAAACAAAGCGTCACACCGCCTGGCGAGCTCCACTGCAGAAAATTAAATCCTGTTGGATCCGAATAAATTAGATGTTTATTGCTCCCATGAAGTGTTGGAGGGGAGAGAGAGAGAGAGAGAGAGAGAGAGAGAGAAATAGAGAGGGAGAGAGGGAAAGAGAGTGAGAGAGACGATATAGAGGAAATATGATCTGAGAATGAGTGCTGCAGAAAGACAATCATCCTCACTAATTAATGCATTTCCTCGTCCTTCAGTTTGACTGCCGCCTGATTGAAGCGCTGCGATACAGCATGCAAATCAAAGGCTTGTAATGGCCGGAGATGCTAGACTATTTTTTACTCCAGAAGCGCGTGGGGGTTTGGGGGGGGGGGGGGGGCAGTAAACAGCTCAAACCAAACCTCATCATCCCATCTCAAGCCTTACAGAAGCATAACCAAAGAGCTGTTGGGTGGCTGGGGGTGCCAGAGAAGACGAAAGCCACAGAGCCAGGAGCGCCCAAAGGTTATTTAGAAATTAAAACGAGCCTTTCCCATCAAAAAAAACTTGAGGAATAACGCGGGCGAGGACAGCAAAGCATTTCATCACTTTATTAGCAGCGCTGCTCGGTGATCTGTGAATAACCCGGGAGAGAGCGGCGGTGGCGGCATTATTGAGTTTGCGCCGCCATCTATCCATCCATCAGCTGCGAGCAGGTATCAGCGTGATGGATGGGCCCGCCTCTGCGCCACCTTCCAACCCTCGACACTCCCGCTCGCACGCCCGCGCACCCTCCCTCTCGCTCTGGACTTTTGTCTCTTCATCCCCCCGTCGTCCCAGCGTGTTGTCATCTGCACCTCCCAGGTGTTTTATTCGGAGCTCTCCGTAATCTTCACACTTCCCTTGCGTACATTTTGCACCTTCCCCTTGTTAATTTCATCGGCTCATTTATACTCTTTCTCCATCTCCCTTTGTGTCTCTCCATTCGTAACTATGTTGGGTTAGTCTACCACAATTTTTTCCATTCCTCTATTAGCATTAACTAGCTTAACATTTGCCTCAAATCAAAACAGCCTACTGTTTAAACCGGACTCTGTGGACCTACTAGTGTGGAAGCAAATACATAGGCACAAAGCTTCTGTGCTCTTTGCCCCAAAGAATATGCTGTTCTCCCAGTCTCAGAAAATAAAAGAATATCAATTAGAGGCTCAGAGCCTGCTTTGTTTTTGTTTTGTTTTGTTTTCTCTTTTGCGTTAACCCTGCAGTTGACGGACAGCTTGCAGATGGGACCATGCATCGGTGGCTTACCTTGCTTATCTGCCTGTCAGCGAGGGTGATTAGAGGAAAACGGGTGCAAATCAAAAATGCTAATGACCACATCTCCACAAGGAGGGGCTCTATTAGCATTCGAGAACCAGAAACCAATTCAATCTAATAAGAGCTCTCTTATAGGGCCGAGTCTGAACATAAACATAACAAACCTAAGCCGTTCCATCAGGGATCATCTAGGATTGAGATGTTCAAATCTCTTAACCTTAGTCATTGTAAAATGAAAGGCCACTATCAAGTCATCTTTTAGAGCATCAACAGTGGCCCTTTATAAACACATACACACACACACACACACACACACACACACACACACAAAACAGCAGGATGACAGTCGACCGATGAGCAATTCAGTGGTGTGAATGATTCCTTAAAAGCCTGCGTCTACAAATCCCCACAAACAAGCCAGGCCAGGCGGTGCCAAACCTATGCCACACAAGGTTCCTCCGAAATGTGTGGGATCTGTTTGGCCATCTGTGCAACCCTGTGCGCTCCTGTGCTTCTGGGGAGCCTGGAGGACGCGCAGCACTGCACCTCTCACTTGGAGCACCAGCGGCCTGCTCTGGGGACGGGCAGCATCAGCGTCAGCACCACCAGCAGCAGCAGTGGGGGAAGCTGGGACACAGGCTGGGGATGGGGAACCGAGGGGGGGGGGTGTTCAGTCATCTGTGCAGCTGTGGTCCTCAACCCTTGGGGGAGATGTTCTCTGTTTCACTGGCTCCGAGCCATCCCTGGCCTCTCTCTCTCTAAAGCCCCATCCACAGCCTCAGGCATCCCGGCAGCTCGACAGACAGGCATGCAGGCAGGTATTCTGTGAGAGAGGGTGGGGGGGGGGGCGATGCTGGGCCTGTGCTGCGCTGTCCCGCCGCCCCGCTTGCCTCTAAGTGCTTCAGTTTCACAGTCCCTCGTCCCACAGGGCCTGCAAGTGCTAAAAGCAGCCATTCAGAACCCAACTGAGCGCTGCAATCATCCCGAGGCCCCCACTAGCCCCACCTCCCCCGTCCCCCTGTTGCCTGCTCCCACCACCAGCCTGAAAAAAGCTCTACAAGCTCCACAGGCTGCTTGTCCAGTATGTATCACACACATACATACAAGCACAACCAAATGTCATTTCAGTGTTGCCGCCATCGTAAATTGGTTGTCCACTTCAAATGGTGTGTGTCTTGCACACGTCACCATTGGTACAATTTCATATAGTCTTTGCCGAGAGAAAACTCCCTTGAGTGGTTTACAATCCACATTACCAAGCTGTCAAAAATTCACTGCGGCTAAGCTGAACTAGTAATGAACTGAACATCAGCAAAATGTTCTTGTTTGTGAACATTCATAAAACCATACAAACATGAAAAAAGAAAACACGTGAAAGAGAGGCAAGTCCAAATAGAGCTTTGCTAAGAGGCACATTACAGCAGCATTGACAGTGAAATACCTACAATCAATTGAAATGTCTACAATCAACCTTCCCCTGGGGAACGCCTCAATTTTTCTCTCCGCGAATAACACCTCCTCTCGTAGTCGTTTTGCCAGGCATTTGGAAATAATAAAGCAGTTAAGCGTCGAGCCACTTACAGGCTCAGGAGACTTCTTACAGCCAATTTACAACGACGGGAGATATCTCCCAGAGCAAATGTCAAGCTGTCTCACCTGCAGAAGCACTGTGGGATCTCCCCCTGGGCATGCAAGGGGAACAGGAAGGGCATGTTGCCATAGCGACCCAGGCAGCGCAGCGACCCGGGAAGTGCTGCGCCGGCCCAGAGGCAGTCCTCGGTGAGGGTCTTCAGTGTCACCATGGCGATACTGTGAAGCAGGATGTGCTTTAGGTTCTCGGTGAGCTTTCTTGGCCCGGAGAAATTCCCCTTAGGGCTTCTGGGAGAAGTCTGAGGGAAGACAGACGGATGTGACCGGTACTGAACATGAGGAGGGGTCCCAACAGAATAGCATGGAGTGCCTCTCAACTGTGACATTTCTATTTGGCACATTACGGTGAGATGGCTTATCAGATTGCTAAAAAAAGACAATGCATAATATTCTATGATCTGCAAGTCCAGCACTACAAGTCCTTAAAATCAGTACACAACTTCCTTTCTGCAACGTGATGAAGAGAACAATCCTTCAAAATCAAAATTTGTTGGGCGGCCACAAATCTTCTACTATCACCAACTACATGTACGATAGTATGAGTTAACCAGTGTGTAAGGGGAGAGGTGAGAGAGAAGCCCAGGGGTGCGTGTGGCTCCCAGGCAGAGAAGCTGAGTCCTGGGAGCTGCGCTGCTGCTGCTGTGGCTGCAAGGAGGGGCTAGTGTGGTGCTGGAGCTCACGGGTCATACCCTGGAACTCCTCTGGGTGCTGCTCAAAGTCCAGGCAAAGGGTGAGGGACTTCACCAGCGCACGCTTCTCCATCACCGGCAGCAGCTTACTGCCAAACACACACGTCGGCCCGAGAACACGCCACCTGGAGGGAGGAAAGAGTGTGTGTGTGTGTGTGTGGGGGGGGGGGGGGGGGGGGTGGGTGGGTTGAGAAGAGGACAGAGGAAAAAATAAATAGTGGGAAAATGGACAAAGAAGGAGAAAGAGAGAGAGAGGGAATGGAAAATGAGAATGTGAACGGAAAGAGAGATTAAGTGAGATGGATAGAGAGAGTTACGAGACAGAAGCAGATTGCAGAGCAGATGATCTGCAAAAGGAGAGGAGGGTGTAGGGAGAGTGGAAGTAAGTGAGTGTGTTTGCACATGTATCTGACGCAGAGGAAAATGCTATCCATTACATGAGTCACACACTCACCCGCCAGCTTTCAGTGAAGGGATTAACTGAAATTATAAATGAATTTATATTTGAAAACAAATAGATTTTCATTTAGACGTTCATTTGATTTCATTACACTACTCTTTGTGTTATTTAATTAAGGAAAGAAAAAGATCCTGTAATAATCAGACGCAAACAGGAAGTCTGAAGAACTCTTAACGCACCATGAGGGTGAGACACTGCCATGGCAATACCGTAATCATTTTATTCTAGTCCAACACAGGGATTCAGGTCTTACCCAGTTAATGGCATTACACAACAGGAGTTTGATCAGGCTGCCCCTGGATCATCAGCTGTGGTGGGAAGCACATGACAGGTGAGGGGTCATTAGGGTCACTATGCAGTCTCTGGTCTCTGTCTGGACTGGATCAATCCAAGTTCAACAAAAGACGTAAGCTTTTCTCCATGGTAGAAAAAAAAAAAAACTGATGTTGGTCAGAATTTGTAAAGATGAATCAAATGAATATTTCTACATTTATTAAAACAAATGTTAACTAATAGCACAGGGAAAGTATATATGTATTTATTTGTGCTTCCTGGGCCTGGAGGATTCTAGCAATGCTAGGGCACAGTCTTTGCAGCTAAGCACTCAAAAGACTTGAAAATAAAAGTCAGTGGACATCAATGCAATAATTGAAATAAATGAATTAACTTTTTAAAATACATAATCACTAGAATCTATTTTTAAATAAATAATCACCATGTAGTGTGGGCAGCATTTGTTGGCAGTAAGACAGACAGGGAGAAAAAACAGGGAAAAGTGTACGCCCAGAAATATCCAGAAAAGAATTTGTGGACTTCACAGATGTCGCTTCAATCTAAAGAGATGGTTGAGACCAGCTTATTCATTTCTGGTGATAACCACTACTTACATTGAAGCTTGTCCATTTTTTCCCAAGAAGGCAATGCTGGCTACTGCACCTTCACATATATAATTTTCTTCCTCCTTGACAACTCGTCATTACTGATCATGGGTTGCACATCTGCTTGCTAAAAGTTTTGTCCCTGACAGAGTTTGTACTAAAAATCACTTAAAACAGACAGCCTGAACACCTGCACCAACCTCATACAGCAGGTCAATATTGGACCTTTGTCTCTCCTTCATCAGGTCAGTGTAGGTCATCTTCTTCACCTCCACAGGATTAGATGAGCCGTCAGCATACACATAGGCTGAGCTTGTTTGTCCTCTGTGCCCTCTGATTGGTTGGCATCCTGAGAGACTCCTGCCTGCTAACCCTCCTGGGATGTTCCTCCCTCTGTACACCCCTGCTGGCCCTGCCACTTAAAAGGGGGCTGGGGGGGGGGGGGGTCATGGCTTCCTCGGTGATCTCCAGACTAGTGTCCCCCTCCCCCCGTGTCTGCGTCAGGTGCTCTGGGGTGAGGGGATGTGTGGGTGACGATGGTGCTGCTGCCTCCTCCTGCTCCCCTGTCATCTCCTCCTCAGTCTCTGTAGGTTAGCTTAGCACAACACAACAGTCATGGAGCATGAGCACGGCATGATGCCAACTTGTAACCTTGACATTCAGGAGGTTTACAATAGCATACAAAATAGACATGCAGCTATCTAAAAGTAGCATGTTATAAACAGCTTGACAAGGAAGTCAGATGTACATTTACTCAAATACCTGCCATCGTTATAGACCACCTGGTGCACTTTTTGATAATTCTTGTCAAGTATGACACCATGTTGTAAGTAGTAGGTCCCATTCATCACATACTCCAAACATTCAGCTGGACAGTCAGTGGCATTTTCACATTCTTCGGTTCTGTCTCTGGGGTGTTGTATCCGTACCTATACTTTTTTACTCTGTTTCTTGACGTGCTAAGAATGAAATCAGCCTTTAGCTCCATGCAGTTCTGTACACCACATGTTAACATATTATATCAAAACATTCTTGGAATTGATTTTAACTACCTGTGTGGCATATGACCTGGTATAGCAGAGGGCCTTGAGGTTGGTGATGAAAGAGACTGTGTTGATGGGCACTACCACCTCTCCATCCTCCATCTTGCTCCTCCACTCCGCCTCTTTTCTCTTCTCTCTGACTCTCCCTCCATCCCTACACACACACACACACACACACACACACACACACACACAAATATACACACACACAAACATAAAAACAGGCATTCCCCTGACAATTAGTGTTGGGGGAGAGTACAGTGGTGATGTGCTCAGAAACATACCATTAATCTCCACACCATAACATTATTTTCCTTTTGGTTGTTTTCAAGGATACAGCTAACAGCACCCAAAAAGTTGGTACATATAGCTCCTAATTTATTTCTGACAAACATGCCAGGCCCTTATAAATCTCTGGGTTTTTAAATAGAGACCCTGCACACTCACTTTATATTCCTCAATCCAGGACAGCAGGCCGTTGAAGTTGAAACTGGCCCAGTTACCAGCATAGTACTTCCTCCTGAAAACATCACAACTGTGATAAATTCGACCATTAACAAATCCGTTGAACACATGGCATCAAACACACAATGAAGCTTTTTTGATTTCACAGATGGTCGATAAAGAATGGTAGAGGCTTGCAGTTACTGCTTAGCTACAGTCATCATTGCCCACGCAGGAGTTGAAGACGAATCAAGCTAAACCAGAGACGAAACAGCTTTTTTACTAAACAACACAATTTACTAAACCAGAATAAGGTGAAGTTAACCCTTAGTAGCCTAATGCTTTAAAAGCAACACCAGGGAAGAGTAAAGAGAACTAGAATGAAGCTCTAAAGTAGACAGTGAAACGACTCGTGACATTTATAACTTACCAGTCCAGATGAAGAACCCCCTGTCCCACCCTGGAATGGGCATACGCAATGACCGACTCGGTGAGGCCTAAAAAATCATGGCAGACAGGGTTGCATTGTGACCATCACTGCTTGCCATAGAGCACAACCATCAACCATCCCACTCCCCGACCTTTCACCCGGCGGAGACGCATTATTCAATTTGCAAAACTGCCGCCCGTTTCAACCCTATCCTGCTACATTGTCGAGCTCTCCTCTTGAACCTTGTACGGCATTATCATTCCATTTGCACAATTGGATGGCCATTGCCATTTGTTTGATTCAAGTGATTCTATATTTGCTGTAGCTGCTTGTGTGTGTGTGTTTTTTTTTCTGTTCAGCTAAAAGCACTTAGGGACAGAGTGGTGACAGACGCAAAGGTGAAGACAGAAAGCTTTAAATATCAGAGCAGAGAATGGTCTACTCTAAGTGGCCCTGCTCCTGTGTAAAAAGACTGTTTGTTCTCCTTTAACCTGTATAATAATAATAATAATAATAATAATTGTTGTTGTTATTATTATACACTATTATTATGCATTAATATACAACACACACACACACACACACACATATATATATATATACACACACACACACGTTGTCTCTGTACTTGTATTCTGCACAATGACAATAAAGTTGAATCTAATATATATATATATATATATATATATATATATATATTAGTGTTAATTATTGCTATATATTAATTATTATTTCTAATATATTATGCTATATATTAATTATTATTTCTAATATATTATCATCCTCATTATTATTATCAGTAGAAGTAGTAGTATTTTTATGTCCTATAATAAAACTAATTTCAAATCTTTGGAAATATACTGTATATTACACCCATCTTGGGGTGTACCAATGACCTCACCAGAGGGGTGACAATTAGGCTGAATGTTTCTGATATTCAAAATAGTATTATCAAGACTATATATAGGCCCAATCCACATCTGTTCGTTAATTTAAATGCTTAACTCATTTTCATTGACAGGCTTGTTCTCATTTAGGCTAATTCTAATAAAACTAGCTAGTTCGTTACCTAAAGGTGTAACGGTACACAAAAATCACGGTTCGGTGTGTACCTAGGTTTTGAACTTGGCCTGGTATAGCCCCAAATCACAAAGTGTTGTATCTATGGGCAGTAAGCTAAACGCTTCCCAAATAGCATTTTTTAAACCAGTAATATTGTTCAAAACAGCACCAAACCTCGTCAGTAGCTTGCGTAGGGTCTCTACACATCAAACGAAACACCAACAACCAAGTTAGCGACCGCAGTGCTTATTACAGAAGACTGTTAAGGTTGCATCAAATTCAAGTCACTCATGCTTGCTGGTAGCCTGGGAGCCATTCCGAACTTAGTCCCGCCCCACGGGAAGTTTGGTCTGGCATTGCTCCATTGTGGGGCAAGTATGCTCGCCCTAAATCGGGCGGACCAATCAAATCAGGCTTTACGATGATGGACAGGTGAGCAACAGCGCCTGGTCTATCACATCATCTGAGCACGCTTAGATTAGGTTTATATTTGAAACAAAAACGCTGTGGCTAGAAGGATACATGGCTTTTAAGACCCCATATGGAAAGTTCATATTATTTAATGAGTTTGTATCACTGAAAACAATTTAAAACTTTGGCCAAAGTTGAGATGTGGGAAAACTGGTGGTTTCACTTTCATCAAGGGAAAACAGCGCTGTTGCATTGCGACATGTTCCCTCGTTCGTTTGAAATCTCTGATTGACCACCTGACCACCGAGGGATTTGCGACAGCCTTTCCCAGCTGTTTAACATGCTTGTAGCATATCACTGTTCAACAGAATTATTTTTAAAAACGTAGGGGATAGGATGGTTCGTGTGTTCGTGTGTTTTCTTCCTACACCTCACGGTAAGCTATTTTGTTGCTCTGATTGGTTAGGTCTATCCAATTGAGTGCAGAGGCATTCCCCCCCCCTGTATCGGTTGAAACACACCCCATAATTACGTCCCAATAGAGCAGTATCAGACTCATATTCTGACTAGAATTTGAGTATGACAACTTCAGGCTAGCTTGCTGGGTCAGCTCCCACTTACTTAAAGGACAATTCTGGCGCAAAATGAATCTAGCTAGGGGTTAATAACACATGTGTACCGAGTTTGATCGTTCGATTTTTTTCATGCTAGTCGAATATGACCAGTTTTATTGCAAACCGCTAATTAGCGTTTAACGCTAGCCTTCGGGGCAGACGTACAGTAAAAAGTAATCGCTATTTCTATACCACTAACAAGGCTCAAAATAGCACCACACAGTAGCATAATGAGGGTCTCTACATGTAAACCGAAGCATTGAGAACTTTGTAAGTGTACAGGCAGTTTATTAAAAAGAAACACATTATCGTTCACGTCTGGTTCACATACAGGCAGGCGCCTTGAGAAAACACTCAGGGATGTGAATCTCGCGTGAAACGTTGTTGCCGAAAGAAAGCACCGAGCATAGGAGAAGCACTGAACGCAACAGGAGACATAAGAGATGGCAGGTTATTTGAACGAATTTGAAGACATCGAGGATGAACCCTTTCGGTTTGATGGACGTCCTTACCTTTTCGAGCTGGAATATACCAACGAAGAGCTGCGGGAGCTCCGTGAAAGGGCTACGAGAGAGAGAGCTACCTGTAGTCAATGCCGCAACACATCCTCGCACTTCTTAAAACTGGTGTACCTGCGGACATTGTGAAGCTATGGCCACCGAAGAGGAGTGCCTGTGTTGCATGGAGTGGGACCTGTTGCGTCGCGACACCCAAGAGATGCAGTGACAGTCTGAAGATTTCCCCTCATTGATAAACAGGGCTGTACTTTTTTCCATGTCCCGAAAAGAAATCGGAGGCGGCAATCCATAGCCAACCAGAGGGACCAGATGGACATCCACTAAGTAAGTACACTAGACAAGTTAATGTTACATCGGAGCTATTATTTCTGATAGGCCTATATTGAGCAAATTACATTTGATTTTAGTTCACATCGCCTGCATGTGAACCAGACGTGAACGGTTCTTTTTAATAAACTGCCTGTACACTTACAAAGTTGTCAATGCTTCGGTTTACATGTAGAGACCCTCATTATGCTACTGTTAGGGCTGGGATAAATGATTATTTTTTAAACGATTAATCTAGCGATTATTTTTTCGATGCATCGATTAATCTAACGATTTCGAATCGATTATCGATTATCTCCCCATTAATTGACTAATAGCAACTTATACATGTTGATTTACATATCTGAATGAAAAAACATGAATTCTTTAACATTGCAACATATGTTTATTGCTCTTAAGATTCCAAAATAAAAGACTATACAAGTGCAAAGTAATGCATTCTTAGTCAGAGGTAGCATTCAATAAAGTTCAGTAGTGTATAGGTCTAATTAAGTGCCTGTCACTTTAAGAGTTCGTGAGGGAATCCTTGCAATAGACCTCTCCAGAATAAGTCCCGCCTCCTAACTTCCGTATCCATCCAACCTTCGGTCGTCAAATGTCTATGGGAAATAACATGGCGTTTTGAAAGATCGTACCTGTCAAACTCTGTAGGTGACAAAGTAGAAAAGCTGGTGGGCAGATTGGCCTACACACTGCCATCTAGTTTCCACTGGATTTTTTGATTGTCGGTGTGCCGTTAAAGTAGTATACTATAGACTATACTACTTAAACGGCACCGACAATCAAAAAATCCAGTGGAAACTAGATGGCAGAAGTGTGTAGGCCAATCTGCCCACCATTTTTTCCTACTTCGCTACCTACAGATGTTTTACCGGTATGATATTTCGAAACGCAATGTTATTTCCCATAGACAATCGACGGCCGGAAGTTGGATGGATACGGAAGTTACGGAGGCGGGACTTATTCTTGAGAGGTCAATTAACATTAACACAGTTAAAAGGCTGCAGATGTGTGGATGCAATTCATAACATAGTTAGTTCAAATAACGGTTCGTACTTCTCCTTGGGACAAGCACTTTTGAGTCTTGGAAAACACTTTTCCATTTACATCGGGATTTTGCTAACATTCAGAGTCAATAAAATGAGCCCTGCATGAGTAACGAAATACAAGCAGCTGTAAGTAAGCATGCTAAACTTGATATCCAAACAGTATTCTAACGTTAGCTTTGAGATACTGCTTGATTGCATAACTTAACTTAGTTTAGTCTCCTCAATGTACTATGTTGTGATAAGACATTAGCAGAGTTTACTTTAACTTTAATGCAGCAGTTTTGAACAAATTTGCGCAGCATGGTCACGATGCTAAGCAGATTTAATAGCAATTTAGCCCGCTGTGTTCTATGCAGTGCTTCTATGTGGCAACAACAATCCTTCAACAATCGTGAATATTTTGTTAAATTTATACAGAGGAGGAGCAGCGGGCTTGTTACGAGAGAGAGCGGGCGGGGCGAGGAAAGGCTGTGTGAGTAAAAAGTGCAGCTCAATGAAATTATTTTATCTTATCTTATCTATTTAAATAGTACAACATAGAACATCAATGTGTGGTGGGTGGTTTCGATTTTGTGGCGCCCAGCCACAGATTAGTCAACGTATGGGAAACACTGAAGGTGTAAAATTAAAAATACACACGTTATGCTTGGCGAATCGATGCGCATATTTTGCGTCGACGTATTTTTTTCGTCAACGTCATCGATTACGTTGACGCGTTGTCCCAGCCCTAGCTACTGTGTAAGTGTGGTGCTATTTTGAGCCTTGTTAGTGGTATAGAAATAGGGATTTCTTTTTACTGTACGTGTGCCCCGAAAGCAAGCGTTAAACGCTAATTAGCGGTTTGCAATAAAACTGGTCACATTCGACTAGCATGAAAACAAATCCCAGCGAACGGTCGAACTCGGTACACATGTGTTATTAACCTATATGTTCATTTTGCGCCGGAATTGTCCTTTAAATGCTCTCATTAAGGCTGCATTCTTCTCAGGAACATCGTCTTTTCATCGACTTTGTTAAATATATAATGTGAGTTTATCGAACCGTAAACCTTGACTTGTGTATCGAACCAAATCATGCATTGCCTGCATCGTTAAACCCTAGGAAAGCACAATATAGGTGAGCATCCTAACTTCTGCTCAGAGGTTTATGTCCCACCACCTTAACAATCTTCAGATGCTGTCTGCTTAAGCTACTAAATGTATGCCAACCCCTCAGGCCTACGGTACTCAAAACAAAAGGGCCCAGGTTAAAATGGCGGCATACTTCAGGGCTGCTCGTCTGATAGTGGGGCGAAAGAAGAAGAGAGCAAGGGAGGGAGTGAAGGAACGGAAGGAGTGAGTGAACGAGGGAGCGGGCAAGGTGAGATTGAGTGGTGAGGCCGCGGAGCCGGGGCGGAAAACAACTCCATTAAGCCGCCAGTGCGTCCCCTCTTCCCCATTCTTCTATGAGCTCATCTGGCCTTGCCACAGCCCCATCTCCAGCTCACAATGGGAAAGTGATTTATTCCCGCGAGTGGCCTGTCGCCACGCCACCCTCTATGCCTCTCCTCGGGTTCAGGCAGGAATGCAGGCAGGGAGGCAAGCGGAACGACGGACGGGCAGGTGGACGTCCACTGCACCAGAGCAGAGCCTCTCATGCACCAATGTCATGCCACTATCATGCTACACACCAGTACTGGTTAGCATGAAGGTAATTTACACGTCAAATTGGTGATTTATGACATAAATATTCTGTTTATAGTCAAATTTTGTTACATTTCAATTCAATTTATTTTAATAGTAGAAGCAATGGTGTTGGAGTCGGTTAGTGAAAAACAAACTTCAATATTCTTTTGGGGTATCCATCAAAACAAACCAACAAAAGTATTAAAAATAAAATAACAGACCTCCACAGCAAATAGGCTTTGTCTCAATAAACTACCCAGTGGGAACAAACGCAGGGGATGGTTCTATATATCTGTCCACACAATGCTGAAGATGTTTCTAAAAAGTGTAAATAACCTCCCACCGCCATCTTTTAATACCATTTGTCGTATCCGGTATTGATTTTTCCACATCATGTTTGCTAAAGACAAACATTACCTGCCATAAAGCGGTGGTGCCACACAGACATGCTTGGCGATAAATAATAGATTGGGGCCGGCAGGACTTTGATGACCGAGCAAAGCCCGAAATGCTTTCAGCAGGAATTGTATGAAATCATAAATCACTCTTCATTTCAGGGAGCATTCCAAAATGGATTCTATCTCTCCACCTTGAAAGTCATTTTGCACGTTATTTATAGTCAGGGGCTGAGAACGCCAGCAGAGAGAGGGAGAGAGAGAGAGACCGAGAGAAAGAGAGAGAATACTCTCTATAGGGAACAGCATGGGAGGGCACTTCACTCATCCTCCTCCCTTTTCTGTCACTCCCTTTCTCCACTGCACCCCTCCCCACACACACACCTCCACAGCCTTTTCCTTTATCTAAGCCTCTGGGTCAGAGTCAGAGTTCAGTTGCTTTTGAATGTAAAACGGACAAATGAAAAAAGCCAGTTTGGGCAAGCTCCATTAACAACTTTTACATCATACTCTATTAGCCTACATCGGTCTAATAATTAGCCTACTCAAACCACAAACATGTGGCCTACAGGCTTTGGTGCATCCACCCGAACGGTATGAAACTACATACACAGTACATTTCACTGACTGCAGATAAGTGATAAAGTTCACTTATCAACTTTGGCTTTTGTGGGGACACACGATTATGCTGCAGTAAATAATTAAATACCAAAAGTATTAGTGCTGTCCCACAGCTGTTTGTTCCAGCCCAGTGAAGTGACAGCCTAAAGGAGATCAGTCACACGTGGCAGAGTGGTTGGATATAGTGGCAACGCCATCCCATAATCACACTATCGCTAATGGGGACAATTCAATGCAGTGCCGGTGGCACTGAAAGTAACCCCCTCCCCCAAGATGAATAGTTACATTAACCCAACAGCAAGATGCCCAGGCCAAAGCATGATGCCTGGGTGGTTTTCTTTATTGCCTCGCCATTAAAAGCCTGTGTAAGTACGAGTCCTCCATGAGAAGGACTAATTGCACATCTCAGTCACTGCCTGCTAAATGTAAACTATCACTCAACAAGCAAACAGCGGCGACTTGGGATGTGTGGTGACTAACACATTCTTTAAATCCTTCAACAGGCAGGAGCTAAGTTGCTATTACTTCAGAGGTGTCACTGGACATGGCCTGAGAGAATTTAGGTGCTGGTCAACGGTTTCCAAAACTGTCCCAAAAATGTTATAAACACTCAACACACTCTTTCAGCATTACAGGATTAAAACAAAACTATGGACAAATGCATGGGTACACAAACCACGCCATTTGAGACCAGCTTTATTAAATTCTATGTCAAAAAAAATGTATCCGTCTATTTAACCATCTTCGTCACAGGTGCCATATACGGTATACTAGTAACATGGCCCCTCTACCTCCATAACACAATATCAGCAAAGTTCCACACCAGAGGAGGCCTAGAGCACCATGTCTGCAGTTCCCATAGTCACTCATCCCCAAGCGTGGCACCCTCAGTCACCAGCTCCGCATGGCCACAGGGTGACCCCCCACTCAACTCCATCTCCCTTCTGATGCAGAGCGAGGGCCACTCTGCATATGACCTGCCTGATTTGTCGCGTCCCGCGTCACTCAATCACAGCCCTCACACCCGTTTGTCCCTGACAGCAGAGCTCAGAGGCAGACCTAGGGGGAGGATCCATCTCCATTGATCGTCATGGAAACCTTGACTCCCGAGCGCACCACTCTGAGGCACGACGAGCCGCTAAGAGCAGTCAGAAGTGAACTT
Organism: Alosa pseudoharengus; assembly: GCF_046254945.1. NCBI lineage: Eukaryota > Metazoa > Chordata > Actinopteri > Clupeiformes > Clupeidae > Alosa > Alosa pseudoharengus. The sequence continues at coordinate 12,660,722 of NW_027468870.1, forward strand.
AAGACGTTTTAAACAGAGATACAAAGGCCCGGTGATCACAGGACAACAGGGGCAAAATGCAGATGCAAAGCATACGGAGAAAGTGAGCATGAGAGTGAGTGTGTGTGACTATGCTGGTTCTTCCTTCGACTCGTCTTCCGGCAGGGACCATCAACAAATAGTTCCCACCCAGGTGTCCATAAGCGTGTAATCAGAGCAGACCCCTGGTCACTCTGTCACCGGGCCTCCGTGGGCCTTAACCTTAACCCCCCCCCCGGCAAGTGTCAGCCAAGTCTGCAGACTGACGGGGTGCAACCAACGGTAACACGCCCGTTCCGACTCGCACTGCGCTCTGGCAGATGGACAAACGGTGTCATTAGATGGCCACCATATTCATACACAACTGTTCCCTGTCCCCGGTCCTTGTTTGCACCCGTGCACATTCCTCAAACACACACAGGAAGCTGGGTGGGGTGGGGGTGGTGGTGGTGGTGGTGGTGGCGGCAGTGGAGGTGGTGTGGGGACCTGGAAACAAACACGCTTGTCTGAGCAACCTTGACACGGAACACCGTCTGAGCAGAAATAGACCGGGTTACCGGGCTGCGTGTGTCACCGGCAGCCTGGGGACCAGCTGGCTCGGGTGGTTTTGCATGAGCGGAACCAGAAGTGGGCCAGAGATATTCATTTGTGTGCCATCAATCACCATGAGAAAATGTCCCTCTTAGCAACAGCAAAGACATTTTTTTCCATCCCCTCCTCTTCTCATATTGCAGTATTGCACTATTGGGCTGGAGAACAGTTCCATCCACCAGGGAGGAGTGCTACCTGGCTTCTTTAAGGTCTGGGAACCTGTAACTATTTCTCAGCATGTGCTGGGAACCTAGCCAGTGAAACATGAATGAGGAATGGCAACTACAGACACCATCCCCAAATTAGGTGCCGCATATTTGTCCACAGGTACAGGTGTCAATGTTTATTAGACCATCAGAGAGGACAACTCGAAGCCATTAAATGTGAGCAAATGTGAGAGTTCATGTTAAGAACCATCACTTTTTCTGTTAAAGTTAACAACTAAAGAACAAGGCAATGATAACTTATTATTTCTTTATTTTATTTCTTTATTCATTTGGCTGACGCTTTTAATCAAAGTGACTTACAGACTTAAATCACTCTAAGTTATTCTGTCTTCCCGGATTAACTTAGTGCCTTGACTTGCTCAAGGGTACAGTGGTGGCAGCCGGCAATTGTACCCACAACTTTTCTGACTTGATGAGCTGAACAGAGATGTTTTTTGATTAGAGCAAAACCAAAACAAAGGGAGCACAAGACACCTACTATCAACCTTCACAAACTATATTTGAGGAGGTTAGAGTTCATAGAGTAATCAAACAATCATTACATATAAGCTAAATAAATAAATGATAAAACCATGAAGAAGTCGATTTATGCAGCTCTAATGTCAAACTTGTGCCAAAAGAACATCTTGTTAACCACTACGGTAGCCTAGATGGTCAGATAACCCAGAATTCATACTGAGGTTTCTGCTTTGGTCATCTGCAGATAATCAGCCTAGCCTATGTATTCGACAAATCTGGACAGTAGCCTAGTCTATGCCGGCTTGAATGAATTTCAGATGAATTTCGCCAGATGAATTTCGTTCCACCTAGCTCCACTCATCCATCTGGGATCAATCCATTGAAGTGTTGCTTCAGAAGGCTGGGCCTAATCAAAAAATGCTTGCATATGATTGGATAAGCCACTTGTCTGTCATCTATTGACGTGCTACTTCAACCACTCACATCGAAGCCAACCCGTGACGCTGATAACAGCCTCACAGTCGCTTCTACGCTATGTCACATCTATGAAACTCCCGCCCTGCATCCTGATTGGCTCTACCATAAAATCTGGTGCAGAAATCACTCTCATTGGAAGAGGTCCCAGATGGATGTGAGTGAAGCTAGGCGGAGCTCAGCGGAACGAAATTCATCTGGCGAGAGTCAGGTTAACCTACAATATACCTTCCTTGATAACAATGTAACATACAAAACATGACATGTAACAGTGATCAGCTGTGTTCTATTCTATGACTAAAAAGCAAGTATCTAGTCATCTTAACAAACTACAAATGCCATAGGCTACTGTAAAATACAAAGTAGAGAAAGTATCTGCCAAAGTTGTAGCCTACACTGCTGTGTTTCACTACAGGTGTAGCTTATGCAACACTGTGCTGCTGCCTACAACTCCCATCACCTGACACCATATTCTATGAATAACCTGCCCGAATACTTTGTAAAGACACATGCCCGCCTATTATTTCAACAAAAGCAAACTTCAGAACTAATGGGGTAAACATTTTCTTTCATAGACGAATATTATTTCACATTACCTGTAGCAAGTATGACAATCATCAAATTCGGATGAGGATGTCGGATGTCATCTTGATTTAGAATTATGTCATGTGATAAGTTATTGCCACTGATCTAGTAGCCTACAGTATCACTTGTGCAGAATAAATAGCCTATTTCAAATGACACTAATCTAAAATGATCAGATATAGATAGATAGATAGATAGATAGATAGATAGATAGATAGATAGATAGATAGATCTTTTTTTAAAAGATCATAAAATAAGATTAGGCAATCTAGACAACAATTAATGGCAGATCTTAGTTTACAAGCCTTCACATAGACCTAACTATATCTGTTTTCATTTATATTGAGCCATCTTTGCAAATGAGCCTCAATAAATCTGTTGCTGAGGAAAACAAGCCAAACGTCTAAATTTACATAGCCTATGATCCTTTGCCTACAGGCGGCAACCTACTATAGGCTAAGCTATCAAATTGTCTGATCATATCAGATGACGAGCTTTAGGCTACTCTCTCCACAGGCCTATTTATGATGTTGATTGCATATAGCAATTAAGCAGACAGGATTTATTATTTATCTGTGTCCCGCTCATTCAGCGCACACTTCTACTGACAAAATCTGTTCCTTTTTTATACGATAGCTGATGAAACGACCGGTGGGAAATGCGGACAGGTGTTCACTGGTTCAAGAAACCGACTGGTGTCACCGCATCGTCTCCAATCTGCTTTTAACAACCGTCTTGTTTACGCTAGAACCACTCTGGCCAAGGCAGATGGCAAACAAGAGCTCTTTTTCTTCCTCCTCCTCTCTTCTTTCCCTCAAATATATCTACAACACAACAGAAATGCTTTAAACAAGAGTTTGTCGCGGGTTTTGTGTGAAGGGGTGTCTTGGTGTCAGGCGCGCGTTCTCAAGAGGATGCAGCTCCCTTTTTTTAATCGGAGCGAAATGAAAAGGAAAACCTGTGTGGATCGAAAAATCAGTGGTACGTTTCATCGTGTGCCACCGACGGATACGTTCAGAGGCGTTTTTTCTGGCTGCGCCATAAAGGATAATCAATGCTGCGAGCACAACGTTGCTCTGTACAAAATCAAGCACTCTTTATCTTCGAAGTGCCCACACCTTTCGCTGCGCACTTCTGTGCGTAGCGCTTTCTTTGATCCGGGCTTCTGAGGATTGTTGGAGATGGAGACCTCAACTCGTGGCTTCTACTTTTTTAATTCCCAACCCTGCAGCTTTTTGCCGGGGGCTGCTATACAGCTATGGCGACGTCCCCGTAGACCACTGCCTATCGTTCTATCAAGTGAGCGCTACTGCTACCATTATGAGTAGCTCCATCCCAGGCCTTGCGCCTCAGTTTAAAGGGTATTGAATCAGAAATGGTGGGCCTTTGAGTGCTGGAGAGACAAGTGCTACTCAAGGCTAAGATTAAACAGAAATAATTGCAGCCAATGTTTTGCGTCCCGCTCAAAGCACTGGCCCGAATTCAATCATCTGTTGTGAAAATGTCTTGGTTGAAATTTCTGCTTCTGCTACTTTGAAATAGAATTCAAAGAGAATGCGTTGCAAGACTTGAAGTGTTTTGTGGGTGTGTGTGTGTTCATTATTTATGTATTAACGCCAAGTTGGGATGGAAAAGGTCAAGGGAAATAGAACTGAGATTATGCACATTGGAGAGTAAACCATACTAGCAAGATCATTCTGACAAAGCATTAATACTGTTATTATCACACAAACCCCTACCAACTATTTTTAAAACCAAATATCCAAACTTCTTGGCTCTTAACTTCAGTCACTTTGAAATGTAGTTCTGTAAAAGTAAAATGAAGATGTGTTTTTGTTATCTACTCATTTTAATGTGAAAAAGAATGTGTTTGGCTAGTCTAAACAATAGCCTACACATAGCTTACATAATGATGTTGATATTGAATTTAATCTGAATATAAGAAATGCAGAAATATTATAGGACTCCTAATGTAATAATGGTAATTGCTCTGTGCATATCTCAGACTTCCAGAGCCCAATACAGGTAAACACAGTGCTTGGGTAAAAACAAAAAAAACAAATGTGAACTCCCTGTTGGAAATACTGACATCACACACAACCTGTTAGTTTGGAGGTGACTGAAAGTAACTTGTCCTCCAGTGCCAGGGAAGAAAGCATGAAGTTCAACAGCACCAGGCATCCAGCCGCCAAGGAGACAGGGGCACAGCCAAAGCTGGCAGAGTCCCCTCTGCCCACATCTCCAGCCACTCAGTTCCAGTGCCTGCACTGCCTTAGTAACATCTGCTCAAGAATTGGCTCATAAAGCCACCAACACACGATGCACACAAGAGGCATGTCATCATACATGGGATATGGCCTATTAGTATATGGTCCATTACATACATTATATGTATGCTATTTACTTTCTGTGTTGACTGTGCCCTTAATCTCCTTAGCACAGTTGTCTTTGTTTGAAAACATTTTACTTACACTATTTACATTTTATTTCATTTCATTTTGTTGTGTCTTTCATCCTATACATAGCTGCTGCCTTTATGTAGCCAGGTCACATCAGATGTTGTAGAGAGCAAAAGAGCCAGCCTCCATACATTATTTTTTCACTTTTTGAACATAAGAAGGACTGGGCCTGGGTGATCATGTCATATAGGAGCCTTTTCATCATAACAAGCCCAGCAGAGACTCTCTTGGCTCCAGACGGCGGCTTCGCTCGCCTGCCGTGCAGCCCCAGAAAGTGAGAGGAGAGCGAGCCATTCTCACTGGCTGGACCTGTCACCCTTTTACTTGGCAGCTGCTGTGGAGAAAGTGTCATTAAATCACCAGCATGCGCTTTCTCCAAAGAATTAAGTACGGTGAGCATACTCAACTAACAAGCTTGTCCACTCTTAAGCAGTATTAAAGGGTGATATTTTACCTAAATTGAGTGTCCACCAGCTTTTTGGCGCACGTCACAGCAGAAATGGATTGCTCGACTGCTGATGTATATGTAACATTTCATCAGGCAAAAGACGTGAAAGTGTAATGAATTTAAAACGCTGTAATGGGCATGCATATTTATCGCAAGTGACAGTAAAATTAGAAAAACATTCAATTACAATCACCAGTAATTTATTGTTGCTATTGATTTGTGTTATGCTCGCATTAATAAAAAAAAAATTCATTACATCAAGAGAGGACTGTGTTCCACATCTGCCCCCCCCCCCCCCCCTGCAATATTTTACATCAAACAGGGAAAAGGCACGGACCAATAACACTAAATTACAATGTTCCCTGCATTCCTCAGTCCACTTCCAGCCGTCCACTTCTCTCCCTCTCATTAGTATCCCTCAGGTCTGGGCACTTGATAATTCCAGTTCGTTTTCATGTTTTTAATTCAATAAAGGCCTGTAATCAGAGATGGCCGATAGATATACAGACAGATTAACAAATAAAGGTAATTGTAATTTACCTATGTTATTTTAGAAATCTTATGATTTTATTGTCTTAAAAATCTATTTGACTGTTTTCATCATCTGTATGTATACATCTCATGATATGGCCAAACAGTGAAACTACACTAGTCTTGTCTGAGCCATCTCTTACCCACGTGCCACTAGATGGAGTTCATTAGCTGACCATATCATCTAATGCAGCCCATGTGCCTCTGGCCACACACATGTAGGCCCCTGGGTGACCAATGCTCCTGTTTTGGAGGGATAGGGGTTTGGGGTAGGGTTAGCCACACACACACACACACACACACCTCTCTACCCCTTCCAGAACTGTGAGTTATGATTATTCAGCAAAGCCATAAATGTAATGTAATGTAAATATAAAGCACATCTCCTGGTCCAGGTTCTGCTTATCACCATGGTATCAGCAAGGCCATTGTGAAATAAGGAAGACTTTATGCCACTAAAACACTGTTTGCAAACACACCACAGGATGGTGCATAATTTAGGCTTTTTTGCAAAGCTAAGAACTTATGCACTTGGTGAGCCAGTCAACAACTTTAGCTTCTTATCATACTTTGAATATGCTTTGGTGTGGATAAACAAATGCACCTTGCTAAAATGTATAAATGATAGCCACTATGTCATGTAAACAATGAAAAAAACCTCTTCGCATTAGATATTAGACTTGTCAAAACAAAAGCCTTTTTTCCAAAACTGACTCCACAGCGTTGCTGGAACTATCTGCTGGAATCCTCTTCCTTGGCCTTATATAAGAACAGGTGCCACAGCCCATGCTGCCCCATGCAGCCTCTGATGACCACTTCTGAGACGATAGTTGACCTATAACAGTGTCTTACTGTACAATACATGGCATCATGAAATTTAGACTCATCTTGTTTTTAAAAATCTGCAATCTGATGTTTCATCTCGATTTGTATTTCATTTTTGGCCCATGTGCTGATCAATCAAAGGATTTATATAAGTGCCTGATACTATTAATTATAATTATATAATATTAAAGTTATTATAATGTTATTCAGGTGTAGTGTGCATGTTCCTGGCAGTTGATCCACAACCTCAGGAGAGTATAGGGCAGAATCCCACCTGGTAAAAATCATCAATCCTCCTTTCCATAACCAAGATTAAACTATTAAAACAACTTGGGCTAGATTTGGAATGGCCTGCCATGCATAATTATCCACTTGGGACATCTCTGCATGTTCCTGGTCATGACACATCTGTGGCTATCACCTTTGACCCTACAACTTGTGCAGAGGTTACATCCAGGTCACCACTTCTCAAATTACCTGATCCGGCTTTGTAGGACACATTCACATTGGGTGCTTCAAATGTTTCCAAAATCTTTCTGGGCCAGTTTCTCATACCCCTGTCAATATTGCATTGCCCCACAGTAATTGAATTCATTCTCTCAAAACAGCCCATCTTTTCTGCTTTCGTCAGAACTCACTCAAGAGTTAAATGTATGTATTTCTAAAGTGTGTGTATTTCTGGTATGCATTTCTAATTGGGATATTAGAGGTCTTAACAATACCCATAACAATTTGGAGTTTTTTGTGGGATGGCTTTTCCCTTTTTCCCATCTGCAAACGGATTTCAACCAAAGAGTATAGAAGCCCTGTTTCAACTGAGAAAAGTATTCCTCAATGTGTAGTCTTCCTTTCTGTGTAGTGTCTAACTTATCATGGTTTAACATTTCCCCTCCATTCTTTATTTGTCATTAATTTTCCATAATCTTATTACAGATTTGATAATAGCTACAGAGCCCAGATTTGAGGTCATGTTGTCATATTATGTTACAATAATAAATCCCCTCTTTGTAATCCACAAATATACAGACACGTACACAAACACAGAACACACAGATGGACACAGACAGACAGTTTTGGGAACCAAACAAACACACACTCGGCTGCCCTTACTGTACCCTGTTAACTCTGTATGCACTTGGCTTCATTCCACGACAAAAATTAGTCATTGAACTATTCACATCAAAAAATGCACAATCATAATGCAATTTTATCCGTACCAGATATTCTTTGGAGAATGTTCAGAGGCTTTCAAAAGAGGCTATGTTTTTTTCTCCCCCTTTCACAGATATATACTTGCTGTTATGTTTAATCTATTTGCACTCAGCCACTTATGTGAACTCTTGTTTACAAATATAAACCTAAATTCTTTGAGAGATGACTTCCTTCTAGGAATAGGAATATAATTAAGCAACAAAAAACAACCATATCATAAAAAAAAATTGCGTAGACTTTCAGTTTTACAGTTAAACGCCTTAACCCTTGAAGCGCCATCCTTCGGCGCTAATGATACTATGTAATCTCCCAGTTGCTACACACTCCATGAAACATGGTTTAAACATATTCTGCACTTCACTAGCGACATGAAGACATTTCTATTCATGTGATGCTATTCTCACCCCTCACATGCCTCTAACAATTCAAGTGATTTCACAGGCCATTGGGCCCTGGTTAACAAGATATGATTTTATCAAGCTCAGATGGTTAAGTGCAGCACCAGGCACTTTCTCATTGACCTATACTGCGTGATTGGTCCCCCATTTGAGTACAGCGAGAATAGGTGGGCACCATTACATGTGCTTAAGGGGTGAAGAATGACTTGTCGAGTTGGATATGGAGAGGGCAGAAAGTGGGCGGTCTTGAGTAGGTGGGTGTTGGGTGGCACCTACATTTGATCAGCCTGGTATGATAATCAGGCCTTCATTAAGATTAAATGTAAGACTAAGGGGCAAGGTGCAATTGAAACCCAGGTAAAATATGTATCTAATTTCCCGATTGCCATCCAGCTTTTTAATTTAACCAGGTACTTACAGAAATTTGCATGGCATTTAAATCCCCATTACAGTATTAATCTTCCCATGGAACCTACGAAAGACCAAAGGTTAAACATTATTCCTATATTAATTTTTTTCAAACTTTTTTGACTTAAGAAAGATTTGCTTGCCACAGTTGATGCCCCCCCCCCCCCAAGAAGGCTATAGGTTTCACCTACTGTAGGCTAGGTCTACATGATGTATGATACATAAAATGGGGGTAAGCTTTTTGATTCAGTTCTCATGAGCCTCTCATGAGCACTCTGAGAAATATTTACCAAAACAGTCTGAGAGAGCCTTACAAACCTACCCACACAATGGAAGAGTTATGTGTCACCCATTGCCTGTAAGAGGCAACCGTTATGCACAGCAAAGACAAAAAGATCTGTGGCATTTCAACAGACAGTTAAATAACAGACTACATTCTTTTAAGACAAAAGGCGTGAATCATGGGCTTAAACAACTACTTCAGTTTACAATGGCTAACAGACAGCGTTCATGTTGGACTGAATGAAATGGACAATAACAGAGCATGATTCACTGGTCATCTTATACGGTAAGTCATTGGTGGTCTTACGTGCTGTTTCATGCCCTAGACAGTATTTCATGCTCATTTATGAAACAGGCAACATGTATGAAAGTAACAGTAGTAGGCAAGCAACTTTTGCGGGACAAGGGAAAGTGAATGCATTTATCCGCAGTGTTGTTTTCCACGGGTTTCCACTGCGTCGAGTAAACACGGTGTTGTTTTTACTTCTGGTTGCGCACAGGAGTGTTGTCTTTTTAAAGCAGACCACAGGTCAAATGTAGAGGACGTAGTTACAGAATGAACGCAATGGTGGTAGCCTACGTTTAAAAAATCAGCCTGACTTAAATGTAGGCCTATGCTTACGTAGAGTCTGAGGTGCAGTTGTAGTTTGTGACTTATTTTTAACGAACTCAAATAATAAATGTAGCTTATACAATGTTTAGGGACGCCGGATCTAAAAAGCAAAGCATGCAATTGCGAAAATCATATTTTAGATTCATAATAATACAAATCGGAGCTTCATATGCATAATTCGAAATCATTCCAAGGATGCCGACACATAACTAGCAATGAAGTGTACCTTAAGAAAAAAAAACAGATAAATTAAAACTCAGTATCTCTCTGTTGTTAACTTGATTTACTGTTTTCTATAGCCTTTGACCGGATGAGACACACAGTAGGTTATTCTATAGGCTTTTATACGGCATCGTACAGTGATACTGTCTGTATGTGTTGATAGAAAGCATGATAATATATATCCATGATCATCACTGATTTAATAGTTCGCGATAAGTTCAGGTCTATGCGCCGATACTGTTGCAGCAACTAATGACTCTTTGTGACCCGCCCTTTAAAGACTGAACACCAATGGAATTCTCGGGCGTATGTTATTGCCTTCCTTGTTGGGAGACAGCGATGTCACTCCGCCTTGCAGTGGGCTGGCTAATTGAAGCCCTGAACGCAGGAGTGCTCATTGTACACCGACTTCCCACTTGCGAGGTAGGTAGCCTATTTGCTACTGCCGACAACTAGACCCGACCACGGTTGCATGTGAACCATCAAGAACGAAGAGAACCAGCGCGAGGAGAGAGAAAAGCGCAAGAGGGTGTACGTACGAGCGAGAGAGAGAGAGAGAGCGTACAGAAAGGAAAAAACTTTAGTAACTATGGCCCTGTCAGCAACTCCCCCGGTGCTTTCGCCGACCTCCACTCCGGGGTCCGGCGGCTTATTCCGCCCAGATCCCCTGTACTCTAGTCCCGACGAGTCTCCCAGACTGACAAGCAGCATGATCAACTCTTTCATCAACAGCGGAGGCGGCGGTGGTGGAAACGGGAACAGCTCCAGCGGCAATAACGAGTGCAAAATGGTGGAGGTCCATGGGGTCAAAGTAGCCTCTTTCACCGTGGACGGTCAGGAGCTAATATGCCTGCCGCAGGTTTTCGACCTCTTCTTGAAACATCTGGTCGGAGGGTTGCACACCGTGTACACCAAGCTGAAGCGCCTGGATATATGTCCCGTCGTCTGCACCGTGGAACAGGTCCGTATCCTTCGCGGTCTCGGGGCTATTCAGCCCGGCGTGAATCGTTGCAAACTCATCTCCCGCAAAGACTTCGAGGCTTTGTACAACGACTGCACAAATGCCAGGTAAGTGAATACAGTTTATTTTAGACCAGCTCACTTTTCCCTGTTCACAAACTGCATGAACTTAATCAGTCAAGTAGGCTTGGAATACCGCGTAACGGAAAAGTTTCCAAAGTTACTTTCCAACCCTTCCCTCTGGCTCCGTGATGATCATGCAATGCAGTCTACATAATACCCGCATTCGTATATATCATTTTGATTAATTCTTGTGCTGTTTTATGTTTTAAAGATAAATTAAATCACGACTTTTGTCTGTAACTTTCAAACTTTAAATCCAACACCTGCAAGTCACCTTGCAAAGTAGGCTAACAGCACCTGCACATCTGGCCCCTCCCCCTGCCCTAAAATGTTATTTATATTGTATATAGGCTTTATGTGCATCCATATGCTCTCCTTTAAATGAACTGGTAAATGTCACAATAGGCAGTGTAACTGATGGACACTGGTCATATTTAGGTGCAGGATCAAGAGTCTTTGGTTTCCTTCTCTGGCTCTCCTGTGAAAATATCCTATTTCAGGGCAGAAAGGGTAACTGACAGCTTGAGATGAATTCATGAGGGTTTTATTTTCCTATTCTTTGTTCCTCCGAATACAGTCCAAGCATGTTGTGGATGAACCAGAACTGTGATTGCTAAGTCAAATAGTGGCTCGCACTAAATTGATCAGTTGATCATCCACCACTGTTCGCGCTTTTGCCCCTTCAAATGTGGTGTTGACCCAGCATTAACCTTCATTGTGGCGCAGCGCATCACCCTAATGACAACATATAATGCAGGATAATTAAATGTTGGCGAAGACGGGTAAATGAAATTGGAACTACATGAAAGACGAATACAACAAAACAAATATGAAGATTATTTAAAGTGTATTACCACCGTATTTAAATAATAGTTATATGTAGTATTTTATTTCACTGATTGAGGAATGTATGGGGTCTGTTAACTGTTGAAAGTCGTCAACTTTTTCCCGTCGAAATGGTTTTAAACCTTTCACCGAAGTGCACGCGACAAATGAATGGACCTCATTATATAGCATGTCTACTTGTTATTAAAGTACTTCTGCTGTTAATTTTCTATAGTACAGTATTCTGCAGTACAGTGCTTCTACAGTAAATATTCAAGCTTCATTTAATCAGTGAAACTTTGGGTAGATAAACTTGTCTTAAATTCCCCAGTATGTTTATTCATATTAAGTATGCTTAAAGGATAATTGCAACGCGTAATTATTGTTTTATTTATTCCTTTTTTCCCACCCTATGAAATCAATAGGTTAATCCACAGCAATCTAGAATAGCGTTAGCGCTTTATTATGGTTCAAAGTCTCATTTAAACTCGCTGGGAAAGGAGAGCCGTTAGCGTTGACTTACTATCGCACTTTACAAAGATGTTACTTATGGGAAGAACCCCAAATGAAGCCCCTGGCTTGGCTACACCCTTTGACCGTGATAAATAAATCAATGGTGCAGGTCTGAATGAATCGTCGCCAATGGCTTCTAGGCTCAGTTTGGTGTCTTGGTGTTATTCTTAGCTTGTTATCATGACAGATGCATTAGTGTTCCCATGCTCTCCCAGCAATGTCAGCGAGTGAGAGGGTGTAGGATATGTGTGTGTGTCTGTGTGTGTGTGTGTGTGTGTGTGTGTGTGGCGCGCGCGGTGTGCGTTGTGTGCTTGTGCGAGTGTGTGTGTGTTATGGGGGAAGCAACTCTAAAGGGACCAATGACCCCTTTCCTCGAGACCTTTATCATCCCTGGACCTCGGGGCTTTGCTTTTATTGTCTGTTCGTACATAATTGCAACTTTTTTCAGCACATCACCTCAGGCCACTTTTGACAATAAGCCACGCTGATAATGTGCCACAAAAGACCAGGATGTCAATACACAAAAACATAAATGGCTTACAGAGAGAGAGAGAGAGAGTGAGAGTGAGAGCAGGAGCTGCAGCCAGCATTACATTTCGAAATTGGTTACACCTATTTTGGATTGTCAAATTTGTGTCAAATCAAACATTGACTAAAACATTATGTGACATTTGACTAACATTCATATCAAATGAAATGTGGTCTGAAATTAAAATGAGTTTTAAGGGTATGGTAGCCATATCCTGGATTGTGTTATTAGCTACTTACGTGCAGTGTAAAAAAGGTAAATGTATTCACGATGACAAAATAAAAATACTTTTATTTTACTTTTATTTTAATGTCTAAATTTAAACACTTAAATTTAAACACTTATGTAGAATTTTAAGTTTTATTTGGAGCAATGCTGCGTGGCCAACGCCAATGCATTCATTTGATATCCGAATTTTACCAGTGTGCGCAGGCCATGGTGTGCGTGTGTGTGTGTTTGTCTGCAGAAAATGCAATGGTCCTGTCTTTCGTCTTAACATGCGCTTTTGTATATCGACAGAACAGAGGGTGAGAGGTGTCACTCTACCGATTTTTCACTCTTTTGCGCTTTGAGATGGAGGGCAGAGATGTCCAGATGGCCAGTTTGGGCAGGGTTCGGTAATTAACCTTTTAGCAACGCCCTCACAACCTTCAGAATCCCCTAGTTGCGTTATTGGGGTTTGTATTGTGCTGAATCAATCTGTTGTGCACATCCAATCCGCAGATATGCGTGCGGGTGTGCACTGAGGGACAGAGAGTGTGACAAGTTTCAAATGATTGTTTACATATTTCTAAAATATGCATAAAACTGATGTAAGCTGTTGTTGATAATATACTTCGAGGGTATGTGCATGTATGTTTAAACGGTAACACTATAGTGAACAGTTCACCTCAGACAGATTGGAGCTACTGGCAGCTAATGAAATTGCCGTAGCAATGGGCCGCTCCCGAATTGAATTTGCTCATCGCCATCGTTCTTTTTTTTAACCTAGCCGCGCATCACCACCACCCTGGTTTTATAGTCAGATTTAAACATCATCCACTGTCCCACCACCAGATGGTTGTAACTAATGTGTTTGCGAACATCAGCCGTCCCCCTCCCCACCCCCTCTCTCGGCTCGACTCCCCTCCACTGGGCAAAGAGATGGAGAGATACGGCAGAGACGTGGTGAGAGCGTGCACTCATTACCGAGACCTCTGAGCGAAGGGTCGGCGTGAGCGGGATACGGCGTCACCGGGAGACACTTGAAAAGTAATCAAAACATTTCGACGGGATCTTTAAACTGACACGACCAATTTGAATACTGGGAGAAAATGTCCAAATCAGCAAACATTGGCGGCACTTAGGGACGCTTTTATGATTTCTCAGCGCGCAATTGATCTCCGGCGTTTTATTGCATTCATTATTTATTAAAAAGAATTTGCAAGCTAAACATAACGCTAAACTAGTTTGCACTTGGGGACTGCACTTAGGAAATTGAATGGGAATTGCATTAGAGACGAACATCTGTGCTATTTTTCCAATCTTGTGTTTATGGGGGAGTGTTTCTTCTCTCAAAGGTGTATTGGATTAGTCATTTAACTATTTTCCCACCAAGATGGAGAGAGACCAGTTTTGAGACTAAAAAGACAGCAGGTGTCAGATCTAGAATAACTGCTGTATCTCGGTCAGGGCCCGCCGCTTCAGTTCAGGCAGTCGCATCCAAATCCACACAGGACCCAGAACAGGCAATGATCAATTTCATGTAAATATTTGATTCTTCTGAAAGATTAACAGAAGTCATTTAACCCACCTGTATTCCTTTAGAGGACATTTTCAAATGTGTGCTTTAGTTCCTGTTTGCCCAGAAGGCAGTATAGCACCCCATAACCTAATGCAATAATGCATTGAAAAGATTGAAATCTATCAGTGGCAGGTTTTAACCCCCCTTTACATTAAACAGCACCAGGGATTTCTATTGTGTTCATTATAAATGTAGTCTTTATTGCACCATATGTGGAATTTAAGCCTGCAGGACAACAAAAAGGGTCACCTCTCTTACAATATTTACCACTTTTACAATGTGAAGGCTTTAAGCAAAGCCAATGAGCTTAGCCAGTGTGCTGCACTGACATATATTTAAGCATCCGTACAATGTCATTTTAGAAATCCTTTTATGATTACTCAAATGTTTGGTAGTTTGTTACAATTTTGTTTTGTTTCCTTTTCTCTTTTTTTTTTAGCTGAGTTCTCACTCCGTGAGGCTGTGCAGCACTAACTGTGTGTCAGTTCAGGGCAGACACATTGAATGATTTTGATCCTAAATGGAAATGTGTGCGCATTAGACACATAACAGACAAGACAGGAAAACTCACCAGATGGGGTTCAGGGAAATGCAGCAGTTGATATTGTATTGTGCTGCTGTTTGTTTTAAATGAAACCTTTTCAAATTAATTAATCGATTTTGATTACAATATCATCCAAGTTGATACAAACACTGCGGTTGTATATTAAGGCTAGTGGATGTTGGTTAGTCTGGCTTCAGTCTGAGTCTAATATAATTTGGTGGAACAAATCAGGTATAATATTTCATTGTCATCTTTTTGTGCTGTTTTTTTGTAGGCGTTTGTGTGTGTGTTTCCATAGAGATTTTACTACACTGTGTGCTGCAGGACATTTCTAATTCTCCCTTAGCCAGTCTGTAAGCATATGATGTGAAGACCAAATATATCCAAATATGTAACGGCCTCTTGTGTTTGTGTGTGTGTTTATGTCTGTGTGTGTGTGTGTGTGTGTGTCTGTCTGTTGGCCAGGGCAGCATGTCCATATGGACAGCTTCTTGCCCATGGCTTTGCCCGAGGCGTAGATGCCCACTCGTTGGAGGCTGGCACCCGGTTTGCCCCCCTTCCCCCAGGACCCCCCCCCCCCCCCCCAAACGCCCTCCCCCCCCACTCAGCCCATCCTTCCGATGTACCTTCCTATATCCTCAGCAGCATTAGAGATTGTCACCCCAGCCACGCCACCACACCTTAATGTCAACCATCAATTATACATCCCCTTTTTCTTTTATTGCGTATATGCTCTCACTGCCCTTTTTCTACTTTAAATAATAAATTAACCCTGTGCTCTCGCTGCGAAGGGTAGCACAAATGCCCACATCTCTCGCTCTCTTTTTCCTCCCTCTATCACACGTTCACACTCACACAGTGCCCACCTACACACACTCTCTCACTCTCTCACACACTCACACACACACACACACACACACACACACACAGGCACACACATCGTCTCTCTGTATGCTGGTCTTTCTCTTTTTGTGACTAGCCTCATGAAAAAGTTAAAGAGAGGTTTTGTTTTTCTGTTTAGATGGCATTTAAAGCAAGGCCCCTTGTGTGCCGTGTGTGTGTGTGTGTGTGTGTGTGTAGGGAGGGCAGAGAGGGAGAGAGAGAGGGAGAGAGAGAGAGAGAGGAAGGGAGTAAAGGAAGGAAGGAAGGAAGGGGAGAAATAAAAGAAATAATTTTGTGGGTAAATGTGATGGCTTAATGATCATGCTCATATGATCATTTACTGCGTTTGTCCACATGTAAATGAGTGTGCATTACATGAAGGGTCTGCGCTCGCACTTTCTGTCCTCTAGACTCACAGCAGGGGCTGCAGGGTGGCACAGGAGTAGGTAGACAAAGTCGATTTTCTAATGTCAATATTTTAAGCGGCGTATAACGGTTTGCTGTTTTTGGCCTGTTAATTAAGCGTTCCCTTTGAAAAAGGAATTAGCACTTCAGAGTTAGTAAGTGAAATGGCAATGGTGTCCTTTTAATATTCTTCCAATAATAACATCAACAATAACATTAATAATTACATTATTATAATTATTGTTATTATCATCATCATTATTATTATTATTATTATTATTATTATTATTATTATTATTATTATTATTATTCAACTCCTAATTCCTTTCTATGTCTTTGACTGAACATTCCTACATCCTCGACCTTTTCCCATGTAAGATTTATGGCACTCCATTGTAAAATCAAAGGTTGAAATACTTTGATATTTTTATGGCTGGGGCTACCTTGCCGAGAGACACAAGAGAGTGGCAGACAGAGTGAGAAAGAGAGGGAACTAGAGGGAGTGTGGG
>NW_027468870.1:12682546-12690046 GCF_046254945.1 Alosa pseudoharengus
TGTGTGTGTGTGTGTGTGTGTGTGCGTGTGTGTGTGTGTAGGCGCATGTTATTTAACAGTAAACTGTACAGTGTGGGGTAATGTATTGCCTTTGGTCTAAGGCAGTGAGGGTGGTTTTGATTAGGAGAGAAAGACAGAGTTTAACTTCTGAAGATCTCAGGATCTGCTGAATGGCTCTCTGAATAGCTTATGATCAGAAATCACTGTCTGATGTATTGTAGAAATGCTACTCAATATCAAATACTCTAAAGAATATGATGAAACATGACTGTTGCTGTTTTAATGATAACAATGCAAAGATTTTAGGACGAGGGTAGGAATCACCATCAACATCAACATGTTATGAATTTATGATTCTTGAATAATGATTAACAGCTATTTTGCAGAAGCTCTGCAATATGCTCAAACTTACATTCAAAAACACGAAGCAATAAAAATAGTTATACATTTACAAATTCAGAACTTCTCATGGGCATACATTGGAAAGAGAAGGCAATGTTAGAAATAATATATAGCCCTAAAGCTGATGATACAATGGTGATACAACTTTTGAGCAATGTTGCTGGGCAGTGATCTTCATTATTATTGGGCAACAATTTATTTTCTGGAGAACTTCATCAGTAAGCAAATCATCCTGATCATCCAATGAAAATAAATGGAACTGGTTACGTGGTTGCTCATTACTCAAGAAGTTGCCCCATGTACCATCACTTTAATGCCCTATTAATACCGTATTTTCCGGACTATAAGTCACATTTTTTTCATAGTTTGGCTGGTCCTGCGACTCAGGTGCAACATATATATATTTATATATATGTTTTTTTCCTCTTCATGCCTTCGTGCGACTTATAGTCCGGAAAATACGGTAGGTTCAAGGTGTATTCAAATAAGATTGATTTGTTACAGTAAATCAGGAAACTTATGATATGAACTATTGCAACAAAAAATATCTCAAAACTACCCAGGTTTGGAGCCCTCAACTACAAGTAGTGTCACTCTTCAACTCATTTGATTGGATAGTTCTCAGGCGTGTCACAGAAGCATTTGAGTCCAAGTGAAGTGATCTTGGCACCATATCAACTTGTGTACTTTCCCTCCGAACTGTTAGCACAAGACAGATGCTTTCCTTTGTTGCCTTCCTCTATGTTTGAGTGGCTATTTATTTATTTATTTATTTATTTATTTTTCTTTCTTATTTGCTTCTTTTGAGCTTCTCGGCCTATCATCAACAGGGTGTGATTCTCACGAAGAGGAGGATAGGTCTCTTTCTAATGAAAGGAAAAATCAGGCCCCTAGACTTGATTGGAAACATACTAAACAAAATGTGTTTGCTTCCCTAAATTGGAACAAAGCAACCAGGCAGGTTATTTAGTTGTTTGCTCTCTGCCATTACGTCCACTGCTTAATAGGTACACACACACACAAAATGAGTGTGTGTGTGTGTGTGTGTGCGCGTGTGTGTGTGTGTGTGTGTGTGTGTGTGTGTGTTGTGAGGGCTTGTGTGTGTGTTTGTGTGTGCGTGTGTGTGTTTGTGTTTGTATGTTATCGAGGAGAGGGAGGATGTGGTGCCAATTACAACAAGCTGTGGAACCACTCCTATTCATGCAATTCCACAATAATGGGGGTTTATAAGACTGAAATGTCTGTGTAGAGTCTTGCCACACACACACACACACACACACACACACACACACACACACACACACAGGCGATGTATTCATATATGTAGGCACACACACACACACACACAAGCAATAAACACAAACAGTCTCTTCTGGCTGTTGTACCTTGTGCACATATGGTCTCTTGTACTTAGTGGGTTAACATGTGTATTTACGACTCAATCCCTCACATTCCAACTCTCTGTCTCATTGTCTCTCTCTCTTTCTCTCTCTCTCATACACACACTCTCTCTCTCTCTCTCTGTCTCATACACACACTCTCTCTCTCTCTCTGTCTCATACACACACTCTCTCTCTCATGCACATATACAAACGCACAACCTAACTAGCTCCCAGTGTAAGTAGCTGCTCAAATCCTGAAAGCCCTCTAAGTGTCTATGTCTTAACTGTGCAGCAGCAGCTCAGTCTCTGCTGCTGTTGTGTGGCGGTCAGAGGCACGGGAGAGGTGTGAGTCCACTCCAGGCCAGTCCGGCTGCATCGCTCTTCTTAAGGGATGAGGTGTGGCGGCAGAGGCCCTCGTCACGCATGTGGTTTGGGGCCATCTCATGTCAACACACTCGCAGTCCCTCTTTGGCAGATCTGCTGCTAGCCCTCTCCCCCTTCTCTCTCTCTCTCTCTCTTTCTCTCTCCCTCTCTCCCTCTTTCTCTCTCTCTCCCTATCTCTCTTTTTTTCTCTCTCTGTGTCTTTCTATTTATCCCTTTCTCTGGTACGCACAGTACACAAACACACACACACACACGCACACACACTGTACATATTCTTACACATGCACACAACTCATTCATGAGTACAGAATTTGAATCTTGTCTTCTGTTTGGACAGGTTCACTCTGCTTGACTAAATTATTGTGTGTGTGTGTGTGTGTGTGTCTGAGAGAGAGTGTGTGTCTGTCTGTCTCTCTCTATCTCTCTCTCTGTCTCTCTGTGTGTGTTAGTGTCTTGCCTGAGTGTGTGTGCGTGTGTCTGTTTCATCTTATGAAAACAATCAGGCCCTGTGAAGTCCCATTACAGGGTAATGTCTCACCAAATTGTTCCGGGTAGTTAAAACAAAATCAAGTGAAGGGGGAGCAGGAGGCAGGGTGTGCTGAACGCTTCTCTGCTTCCCTTTGAAGACACAGCGACAATAATCTCCTTCAGCTACGCATCGGACTCAGAGAGCACATCAAAAAGTAGCAGGGCCAACATGTGTACGCCTGTGCAGCGTACGTGCGTGTGTACGTGCATTCATGCATGCATGTGTGTGTGTGTGTGTGTGTGTGTGTGTGTGTGTGTGTACTGTATGTGTAGGTTGTTTAGTGTTTAGCAATTTAGTTGCATTTCCATGTCTTGTCGATGGACATTATTTTACAGCTTTGTCCTCTGTTTTGTGTGTGTGCATGCATAGGCGTGTGCTTGTGTTACAAGCGTGCAAATTGGGCTACATTATACAGTGTTTGCGCAGCATACAGCTTGGCGGTAATAGCCTGAGTGAAAAAATGCTACATTGGCCTGATTTTTCACCATGGACAGTCCAGATTAAAATCCAGATTCCATTTTAAATATCCTTATCAAACAAATAAATGTTTATTCACCTATTTACAGGCAAGACCTTTTGGCCAAAAGTTTAATGCGCGGTCCTCTGACTGTTGGCTGTAAGTAAGACTTAGATCAGTTTGAGGCTGATGGCCAGTCTTCCAGAGCACTGACCTCTCGGTGGCCGGGCTGCCGGGTAATGGATGGGTCGGGGGATATTTTTCTCTCCTCCTCGTTTTTGATGTTTTAGTGAGAGATGGTCGCTACTGGCCTGTGCTTTCCCCGGGTTGTAAATCTGAGCCATGCGTGGTATAGCCCTTCTGTCCGACCTGTGCTTTATGTGAGACAGGGGCCAGGCGAGCAGCCCCCCCTCCCCACTCATACCTCACTCCCCCTCCTCCTCCTCCCCCTCCTCCTCCTCCTGTGCTGTCAGTCTCTGGGGCTGAGGCTGGAGGCTGGGGGTGTAGACAGGCCAGGCCAGGCCCAGGGCTCATCTGCCCCACATCTCCTGGAGCTCTGACTCAGTTACAGTCACTTACAACCTGCCCCCATTTTCATAGGTGGGCTAGTCGTTCTGTCTTTCCTTCCTTTCTTTTTTCTCTATCCTTTTTTATTTCATTCTGTTCTCCTCAGTGCATCACTTTATCCCCCTCACCTCTCTCTCTCTCTTTTTTTTCTCTCTCTCTCCCTCTCTTTCCGTCTGTCAGGTGCTAACTGAATTTGGTTTAGATTATATACAGTGGAGCGTTAATCATGTCCTTGTGCGAGTTCCTAGGGGAGTGTGAGATTTTCCGCGTGTTTGTCCACCTGCTTGTCTTTTATATTGCATATGTGGCACCCAGTATGTATAGCCTCTGCTCTGTCCACAGGAGGCACACACACACACACATACACACACAAAACAAACTCTTACACACTCTCACCCACGTACACACTCTCTCTCCCCCCACTGCATTCAGCATGCTGACACGGCACAATCGGCCTCATTTTCCCACCGCCTCCCCTGAAAGCATGTTAATGAGTGAGTTGATGTAGTTGAACATTTAGTTAATAAATATGTCAGACTTTTACCACTCTGTTTCTCTCCCGTTATCTCTCTCTCTGACTCACTCTCTTTCATTCTTTCTCTTTCTCTGTCTTGCCTTCCCTCTTCCCCTGAAGTCTCTCTCTCTCTCTCTCTCTCTTTCTCTCTCTCTCTTTCGTTTTTGCATCCTCCCCCCGCCTCCCCGTGTGCGTAGAAATTGCAATTAGTTTTAGATTTACGCTACGATGACAGACAGTACTGTATAAATAGAGGTTAAACACACAATTTACATATTAATTTCATGATTCATTTAATCAATGATTTATGTGGATATAGATTGCTTTTAATCCTCCGCTCCACGCCTGCGCTTTCCCTCTATCCTCTGCTCAGCTCCTCACCAAGCATGACAGAATAGAGTGCTGTGTTCAAGCACTCTTTCTCTCCCTCCCTTCCTCCCTCCCTCCATTCCCCCCTCCCCTCTTCCACTCCTTCACTCCCTCTCTCCCTCTCGTTCCCACTCTCTCCTCTCTGTCTTTTCTGTCTCTCTCAGCTGTTCACTGGCTTGGAGAGGTATGTGAGTGGAATGGCTCCGCAAGGCAGGCCCTAATTGCTTTAATTTTTCTGGGTGCTGCTCGGTCCTGACACTCGTTTGCGACGACGCTGTTGCGACGGGAGTGCTCCGAGTGAACCCCCACCACCACCCGTACCCACCCTCCACTGTGTCCCCCTCAGGGTTCTCTCTCTCTCTCTCTCTCTCTCTCTCTCTCTCTCTCTCTCTCTTCTCTATCTCTTTGTTCTTCTCACTCTTCTCATTCTATGTCAGTCCTTTCTCTTTATTTATTTTTTTAACCTTCCTTTTCACTCCTTTTATCATCACCTCTCACTGTCACCGTTATCTCTCTTTCTTTATCTCTCTTCTCTGCGTCCATTCTCTCTCTCTCTCTCTCTCTCCCTCCCTCCCTCTCTCGCTCTCTCTCCCGCTTGTCTTATGCTAGCAGCAGTGGGCCCGCATGGCGAGCGAGGGGGTCGTTAATAATGAGGTAATAATCAACATGCTGAAATGGATGGCAATTAGGGCGCAGCGTCGCAGTGATTGGTGGCGCCACTTGTGCATTCATAACAGATCTTCGCTATCTCCGTTTGTATGTGTGTGTGTGTGTGTGTGTGTGTGTGTGTGTGTGTGCGCGTGTGTGTGTGGGAGAGAGAGTGAGAGAGTCTGTGTGTGTGTGTGTTTTTGTATGTGCGAGTGGGCTTGAGTATGCTTGTTTGCGTGTGTGTGTGTGTGTGTGTGTGTGTGTGTGTGTGTTTGGGTGGGTGTGTGTGTGTTTGTGTGTGTATGTGTGTGTTTTTTTGTATTTTGTGAAAGAGAGTGTTTGTTTGTGTGTGTTTGTATGTGTGAGTGTGCTTGAGTGCGCTTGTGTGTGTGTGTGTGTGTGTGTGTGTGTGTGTGTGTTTGCATGCGTGCTGTAATTGAGGTGTGATTGAGATGCCTTCGCCACCCTCCAGTGATCTCCGTCAGCGGGCCCCGGGACACAGGAGAAGAGACGGCGCTCGCCAGGGTGGTGGTGGCAGACGGTTGTGTGTGTGTGTGTGTGTGTGTGTGTGTGTTTGTGTGTGTGTGTGTGCGTGTTTGCGTGTTAGTGTGTGTGTGTGTGTGTGTGTGTGGCTGGTGGTAGTCAGGTGAAAGAGGTCCAGTATGTCCCCAAGAAGTAATGTCTGTGAAACTGTATCAGCTGTAAAGTCTGTGTGTGTGTGTGTGTGTGTGTGTGTGTGTACTTTACCTTTTAATATTACAGGACGCAAAGTACCTGGTAGTTCTCCTTTCTCAGAGATCTGAAGGTAGGCCCATGTATTCTCCTGTTTGAGCACCCTGGACAGACACAGGGCCAATGCTGTGTCCTGGAGTATTTTAAGAGTTTTAATTAAAGCCCATATTAAGTCCTGCACTATCCCTTCTGTTTAAAAAAAAAAAAAAAAAGCAATATCGTCTTAATGAAGTGAGGGAGAAACAGTTAATAGACTTTCAGTGGGCTTGGAGTTTTATAGATGCGTGGAGGGTTTTCGGGGCGATTAAGGGCTGCCTCTGTTGCCACATGACAAAGTCAGGGGGACACGCAGTACAAGTCAGAGCGACCCCACCCCCGACATAAGTCACCTCGTTTAGCACTCGCTCGCCGCTCCACCTCCATTCAGTTTATAGCCAATGACAGGCTTTGTCTCCGATCCGCTGGCCATTTGCGATCGATGAGACGTCCACAGGGGCTCAGGCTGCTTAGGAGGCAGAGACGGTGTCCAAAAGAGAGAGAGATAGATAGAGGGAGAGAGAGGGAGGGAGGGAGAGAGAGAGACAGAGGGAGAGAGAGAGAGGGAGAGAGAGAGAGAGACGGTGTCATTTCCTCCTTATGACACTGCAGCATCGGCGGTAGCTGGCCTCAACACACCTCCCTGACATTTGTTACTGGGAAAATTATTCACACTTTATCTTTGTGTGATCCCCCCCCTACACACACACACACACACACACACACACACACACACACACACACACACACACACACACACACACTACCCTTCTCTCGCTTTATACATATATAACAGGACAACAATTGGATTGTGCAGCCGGGGAGAAAAAAAATGGTAATTGAGTATTTTATCAGACTCTTCCGCCAAACGGACTTTTGTAAGTCGTAAATGAAGATTAAGGCGCTTGTTGGCGGAGAAAGAACAAATTGGAATGATTTATTATTGGTGACATCAATATGTCACTGAGAGAGAGAGAGAGAGAGAGAGAGAGAGAGAGTGAGAGGAGGAGGGAGAGGAGAGGAGAGGTGTGAGATAGCTGCCTCTCTCCTGACGAAAGGTAAATAATGGGCTTTAATTATTTGCCCCCAGCGCTGTTGAAAGGCCGGGATGATACTGTCATTTTGTGTGACGCCACAGCTGGCGCCTGTGTGTGTGTGTGTGTGTGTGTGTGTTTGTGTGTGTGTGGGTGTGTGTGTGTGTATGTGTGTGTGTGGGTGTTTTGGTCTGCCTGTTTGTCTGTCTTTCTATGAGCACGAGCGACAGAGAAGAAGAGTGGGAGTGTGTGTAGGACATGAGGTTGTGTGGTTGGTAATGGAGGTGTGTGTGTGTGTGTGTGTGTGTGTGTGTGTGTGTGTGTGTGTGTGTGAGCACAGGACAGATGAAGAGTCAGTGGTAAGGGGAGATGGGTAATTGGGCAGTGTTAGCCTGCTCAGTCTGTCCATCCATCTCGCTGCTCCACCGGGGGCTTACAATCACCAT
>NW_027468870.1:12695046-12697546 GCF_046254945.1 Alosa pseudoharengus
TCCTTTTGTGCGTGTGCACCACAGACAAAATCCTTTTGTGCGTGTGTGTGTGTTCTCCTGCTGTGTTGTTTTGTCAGGTCCGCCCTAATAGCAGCTTCCGCGTTTTCCATCAAAAGTAGGCAGGGATCGCAGAAAAAAAAAAAGAAATTGACCACCTTGTCTGTGATGAGCGGGTACAGCTCGGCTGTCAGCGAGTCACCGAAACGTCTCTGGCAGGGAATTGTTAATTGGCACGTTTTAAACTGGTGACGTTGGGCTTGCCTCTCCTGCCGGCGCGGTGAGTGCTGGTGACTCCACCTTTTTTTTCCCTCTTGGCAGTGAATGAGACGGCAGGGGGAAGAGAAAACGACTTGGGGGTGGAGGAGCGTTTGGCTTTTAAGATGGCACCTCAACCGCTCTGTGCATTGTTCTTTCGAATGGAAAATTAGAGGCACGACGCAAAAAAAACGAAACCTCCGCAAATCCCGGTGACAGCTGCAAACAGCTTCACGCCGCCCCTGTCGAGTCGGCGCACGCTTTCGCACGCCAAACGCCGCTCTTCGGCATTGTTCTGCCCTCCGTCGCCAACAATGGATCACGGAGTGATGAGCGTACTTATTTGCCTCCTGATACTGACACATAATTGGATGGTGTCCCCTTAAAAACGCGCTGTTAGGCAACAGCGTTGTCAAATTGCTGAAAAAGTTATCAGATTAATTTCCCGCCGGGCATTGTGAACGTGTCATTCATAAAAGCCGTGATTATTTTAGGGGAGTGCGAAGAAAAGTTTTTTTTTTTTTTTTCTCGCTCGTCGACATCTTTGTGACAGTCTCCAGACACTTTGGAGGATGTTTGGCAAGAAGTTTTGAGAGGACGTGGCAGATTGTCTTGTGATAAAACATGATTGGATTATATCCGTACTTTATGGGCTCATTGCAGCAGAGAGCTTTGTGTTTGCCTTAGTCTCCAGAGCCAAGTTGGCCTAGTATTGATATCTGAAGTTGCACTTGCACCACACTTCTACCAGGTGACCACTCTTCCATGTCTCTTTTCCATGAATGACAGGAACTCCAGTCCTGACAACATGTTACATTGCTTAAGCCTCGTCACTGTCCTCCTGTGTAATATTTTGAGTATAAAAGATTTAGAACAGATTTATTTATTTAATTTAAAATGAAAGTTTGGTTTAGAGTTCGGTTTAGGGTCATGCAAGCACAAGACTATCTTCCACACTGTTACATTTTGCATAATGGTATATTACACAGTGTATTATAAAGTTTCCTTCTAACTTGCCTCAAGCATGCATAGACAGACACCCACACCACTCAGGCAGGCAGTCGCTCTAAACGGCGGCAAACACACTGATCTAAGTAAGAATGAAAAGAGCTGGGCACAGTGGAGGATGCAGCGCTTTGGGGAGGGCCAGGATGGCTGGTTGGAGTTGGCAGATGGTTTGGGGCGCGGGGCGGTGGTGGTGGTGGTGGTGGTGGTGGTGGTGGTGTCGGGTAGCGGGGCTGGGGCTAGTCGTCATGCTGAGCGGTAGTGACAGAGCAGAGGGCTCCTGTTTAAAGGCCCATCCTGCCTGGCCAACCTGACACTCTAATCTCCAGCCGACTGTCACAGGCTGCTGAGATGACTATCACACCGGCCTTATTTATGTAGCTGGGAAATAAATAGCGGCCCTCGCTTCGGCGACATATGACTTATTTCCTTCTGTTTGCGCTCTCTCTCTCTCTCTCTCTCTCTGTCGGCTGTCTCCTCTCTCCTTGGGTCGTGTTTGGTGATGTCCTTCTGTGCGCTGCTCTTTCTGTCTCTCCCTCACTCTGCTCTTTTGGGCTGTTTAATCCAGTCTCTTTCTCTCTCTCTCTCTCTCTCTCTCTCTCTCTCATGTGTGTATTTGTAAACGTTATTCACAGGACTTGCTACTGATCAATACTTTAATGTACTCTTTGCTTTGTTTTATTATTATTTTTCCATTTCTTAACATTTCTTCTGTTAGGACTTTTAACGCCCTGGTTGACTTATCTTATCTAATCTCTACCTGTTTGTGGATCTCTGATCTGTCTCTGTCTCTCTCTGTCTTTCTCTGTCTCTCTCTGTCTGTCTCTCTCTCTCTCTCTCTCTCTCTCTCTCTCTTTCCTCCCATACATCTCCCCAATAACAAGCCTCCCCAACAGCAAGGGTTAATGTTGAATTACTGCATATGCGTCCACATGCAAGCACACACACACACACATCCGCTGTAGTTTTGCCGCAGAGGAACTGCCAACTCAAAGTCAGCTTGCCAATGTAATTTCACTAATAAATCTGCGCTTTAACAATCAATTGACTGATGTTCAGTCCACAGTGTTATTGGTGTGTGCTATATGAAAATAGCTTGGGTGTGATGTGGAGTGCCATTAAATAGATTATACACATTATCAAACCGTTCTCTCATTTCATTCTCCCTCTCTCTCCCCCTCCCTTTCCCCATCATTCTCTCTCTCTCTCTCATTCTTGTTCCATCTTCCGTCCATTTCTG
>NW_027468870.1:12710046-12712546 GCF_046254945.1 Alosa pseudoharengus
CTTGTTTTGAAATTATTTAAAATGAAATGAAATTAACATTTTATTACATAGTTGCAACTTTTTAATTTTATATTTACCTTAATGTCGCTTAATAAAATACAATGTTGCTTCCAGATCAGCTTGTGCTCTGATGCAGCCATTTCAGTAGCACCCACGTGGCTGGCTCTGGCCTGCTGGTGTTGAGGTCTGTTTGACACACTGTTAGGGGGTGTTTTGCTGCGCGCCAACAGTGTTCTGCCCATTGTGAAAATATCCTGTGTCCAGCTCTCCCTTCTCCTGAAACGCAGCTGATGGCGGGTTTAATAATTCAGGACCCCCCTGTCCCTCTGTTTGGTCATCGTTTTTATAGGTGCCTGTCTGCGAGCCTGTTTGGAACTGCTTCATGATGTTAGCATGAATAATGCATGTTGTATTATTTTACAGTGGTGTAGGATCACAGTGGAGCTGGGTGCTGCCCTTGAACCTAAATAGGAGGGACAAAAGCAAAAGGACTCGCCCAGTGCCCAGGGCCAGGGCTTAGTGTGTGTGTGTGTGTGTGTGTGTGTGTGTGTGTGAGACTGGTGGAAGACACAGGTGGGCTTTTTGTGAGCGGCTGGCTACACTCGGATGGCCTTTGACCTGTGGCCGTGCTGCCTTTCAAACCTGGAAACCCAACACCACAAGCTTATGGGGATACATTCATTTCCTGGTGTATTATGAATGATTTTGGCAGAATGTTTGAAAAGTTAATTTAATAAAGGAGCGCTGTGTGTGTGTGTGTGTGTGTGTGTGTGTGTGTGTGTGTGTGTGTTACAACCATAAAGCTGAGTCAGGTGCCAGATATTTTATGAAATTAAACATGTCCTTCCCTGAAACTGTTTACCAGGCCAAAGTAAGCGCGGTTTTAAACAGGAGCACCTTACCAAATACCAAATGTGTAGCAGCAGGAGTTCAGTGTCATGCCAGCTCTAAATGAAGGCTTAACATTTACACTTGCTAGCCTACACTGATGTGGATGTTCAGGGTTGGGATCATTGTCTCTGGTGCTTTGCTACTAGGAACCGTGTCCCATGCAATGTAGGAACAGTGGGGAATTGAACTATGAAGTTTCAAAACACACAAAGGCAGTGTGTACAACCTCTAATCTTCCAGATCGAGTTAACAGACGCTGCTGAAACCCAAAGACTTCAGAATGTTTCCTTTCAGGTCCACCTCAGAACCTGTCTTGCATTGGCCCTTTGGCCTCGCGACCCTTCACCCATTCATCCGCATGGATTAGCTCACTGTCTCTCTCTCTCTCTCTCTGTCTGTGTTTGTGTGTGTGTTTGTGTTTGTGTGTGTGTGTGTGTGTGTGTGTGTGTGTGTGTGTGTGTGTGTGTGTGTGTGTGTGTGTGTGTGTGTGTGTGTGTGTGTGTGTGTGTGTGTGTGTGTGTGTGTGTGTGCGCGGGGGTGTGCGTGTGTGTGTGTGTGTGTGTCTGTGTGTCTGTGTGTGTGCGCGTGTGTGTGTGTGTGTGTGTGCGGGTGTGTGCGTGTGTGTGTTTATGTGTGTGTGTGTGTGTACTGTATGTGTGTGTCTGTCTAAGAGTAAAGCACATGCACCACTGACATAGAGCTGATGGTGGTGGGTCGGTGCTGGGCCCCATCTCCTGGTGTCCCTCCCCAGGTCTTGGACACTCTCCTCTCCTGCTGCCCATGGCCGGCCTGCCCGCTGACCTGCCCGTGGCCTCTCTCATTACTGGCATTCCAACAATGTATTTGTTTAAAAAGGAATCAATTAAATTCAAATCTCTCCGAAAGCAGGCTTTGTAAGAAAAACACCGGCCAGCCAATGTTTAGATTGTGCAGCCACTGCATCTTTTTCCACCCCCCCCCCCTCCCCCACACACGCCCTATCCACCAAACCCTCCACCCTCTCAACCCCCAACACTCCTCCACCTCCTCTCTGTCCCTCCCTCCCTCCTCCCCTCCCTCCACCCCCCCCTTTCTTTCTTCTCGTTTTGTTTTAACACAACAAAAACACACGGCCTTAATTGCTCTATGTAAAAGCACAACAGTATTCCACACAGCAGTCCTCCCCTCCTCGCTACGCTACGTGCTATTTTCTTTTCATATAGTCATTGTTGTTTTTTTTCCCCTTTCTCCCAATGCTGACCCCCAGCTGCTGAAAACCTCCCAGTCTGCTGGACGATGCTCTTGCTAATATTCCTGACCTGATCTACATGTGTTTTCCAGTCTAGATCATTTTATAATAAGCAGGGAATCTCTGTAAACAAAGATGTAAAAGCTTGGCCTCGGCCATGGGGCAGGAAATCGGAGGCTTCTGGTTTCTGAGAGTTTTTTGTGGTGGGGCGTTGGGGACTCTGTGCGGAGAGGTCGGTGTGTGTGTGTGTGTGTGTGTGCGTGTCGGGGGGGGGGGTGATGGAGGTGGGAGGGTGGTGGTGGTGGAGGTTGAGGAGGGGTTAGGTGGAGGTTTACCTAATCCGCGCGGTCGGCCCCTCCGCCTCTGTTTGCAGAGAAAACT
>NW_027468870.1:12717546-12722546 GCF_046254945.1 Alosa pseudoharengus
CTCTGTTCGTGGATGGGGCGCCTTTTTTGAGTGATGCGTGGTTAAGATTGGGCTAATGATAAGTCATCCCGCTAATTGCTATGAAATTAGACTTTGCCATCCATGCTGTAATTACTTATGTGCCTTAGTTTGTATTCAGGGAGATAGTTTTCACACCCTCCCCCATCTCTAGCTGTTTTTTTTTTTATCCATTTGCCACTGTGAAAAAAAAAAACGTTCGAGAGGCCATAGGGGCCGTGGCAGCTTTTCCAACGCAAGCGACCCAGTAGTGCTGAAATGGCAATTTGGGCCCCGAACCTTCCCTGCGCACCACTCACACACACATACGCACGCACGCACGCACACACACACACACACGCGCGCTCCCCACCCCCGTTTGCATGTGGTTGTTTGTAGGGACGTTTATCGGATTGCCCGGCCTCCTCTTGTTTGCCGAGGAAAGCTATTGCGAGGTGAGAGAGAGAGACAGAGAGAGAGAGAGAGAGAGAGAGAGACAGAGAGAGAGAGAGAGAGAGAGAGAGAGAGAGAGAGAGACAGAGAGAGAGAGAGAGAGAGAGAGAGAGAGAGAGAGAGAGAGAGTGCCCTTGCCAGGACAGCAGCAGCAGCAGCAGCAGCAGGGGAGGGCGCGGGCGGGTGAGCGAATGAGTGAGCGAGCGAGTGAGTGAATGGGAGGGAGGGAAGGAGGGATAGAGAGAGAGAGAGAGAGAGAGGGGGAGAGCAAGGGCCTGCAGAAGCGGCAGATCCTGGCGATCAATGCCGCGTCATTTGCATTACAGTGCTCCGTTAACTACAGATCTGGCCATCGATCCTCACGCCAGAATGCAGCCCAGCCGCAGCAGGGGCAGGAGCAGGGGCAGGAGCAGGGGCAGGGGTAGTGCAGTGGAGCTGGGGTCCAGGGTGGGGCAGCATGGAGGCGGGGATGGGGGGCAGTAGAGGGGTGGGGGCAAGCCATGAAATAATCACAATTATAAAAACGCTTTATAGTTATTGAGAGGGATGTTTAGGCTACATGTGTTGAATCAGAAAGCGTGCGTTGTTTGCGATGCGACATAAAACACAAAATAGTCGTTTTCTGTTAGTAAGTTGAACATCACACTGGAATATAACACTGTCATGCTTTTTTTGTGCTATTCAGCAAAAGTGACAGACTTAGTCAAAACAAATGAATATAGATTTCATTTGTTGCATGTCCTGTCACAACATTAAAACGCATATATATTCTGCATCATATTTCACACAGATTTTACATTAAATTGTTTCTTTACATCAACTTCCTACATAGCCAAATCGACCACCAGCCTTTCAGTAATATTATTTAACAGCAGAAAAAAAAAACGTATGGCTGTGTGTGTTCCAATCCTGGTGATATATTCACTGGGATCTTTGCCATCAGTGTGCACCTATGCCGAATGATGTCCGGACCTCACGGGCGCCTGATGGACAGGTAGGAAGCCGAGAGCGTGCAGAATATTTCAATAATGCCATCAGGAAAAGCGGATCGATGCACCTCAAGATAACAGCCCTCTCAGAGGCCGTGGGGGTTGGGTGGTGGAGTAGAGCGGGGGGTGGGGGTGCTATTGACAGAGAGATGAGCTAAGATGAGAGGGACAAGCGGCGTCGCCCTACGCATGGCGACCACCACGCACAATTCAGCTGAGCTTGCGCTGCAACAACAAGCTGCGATGCACAGGGCAAGGGCTTAAATATACGGTTTCGTTCTTTGGGGTGCGGTTTAATGTTTTATATTGGTAATAATATGCTCAGTGCTGCATTATACTGAAGATGTGTAATTAACCTAAATTGGATTATTCCACAAAGCCAAATCCCTTGTGGACTCGTGCACTTTGCAGAAATACTCATTTCATGAAAAGAACTTCAGTGCAGAACAAAAAGAACTTCAGTGCAAAACAAAACAAACTTCAGTGCAGAGCAAAAACTTTAAACTCTCAGGGTTCTACTGGATGCTTTCCCACTTCCTGTTTAACATGTGAGGGGTAGAAGTGTAGTCTTATTTCAGTGGTATGACCTTGACCAGAACTAACTTTTCTTTTTCTCCACCTCCCCCTCCTGTCCTACCATCCGTATCCCCTTCACTGTTCTCTTCTCACCTACATCCCTCTCTCTCTCTCTCTCTCTCTCTTTCTCTCTCTCTCTCTCTCTCTCTCTCTCTCTCGCACGCGCGCGCACTCTCTCGGTGCTGCCATTGTTTCAAGACATCAAATGCTGCACGGAAGGCTCACGCAGCGGCGCCCACAATGGCCACCTGACAGCTCGGGTGGACATTAAAGTGCGCCTCTTGACAGTCAAGAGAGAAGAGGTGGAGGCGGGGGTGGGGTGGGGGGGGGGGGCGTCTTTTACAAGATCTGTTGCCTCGCCTAATGAAAAAGATTTATTAATGTTTTTAAAAGTCGGCATTAGTGCTATGAGGAATATTAATGGAATAGCAGAAGACCCCCGCGCACCGCGCGCATCTTTTCATGGTCCTCTCTCTCCGAGCTGCGATTGACTTATTTATGACGTGCGTTTTGTTAAATGTACCCCCCCCCCCCCACCCCTGTTCTGCCTCTCTGCATGTCTGACCCACCTCCCTTAAAGCACCTTCAAGGGCTCTGGTAGAGGTGAGGAGAGTGTCTTCACTTTAGTATAAGTCTTTGGCAGTAGAGTCGTCACACCTTCTAAGCCTGTTGTCATCCTATATGATAATGTCCTCCGTAGAGATAAAGTATTGATGCTATAATCTAATATTAGGACTGCCCCCATCTCATTCAAAAGATTTCTTGTGCTTTTAAGTTGGGCTTAAAGATTTAAAATAAGGCCACATTTTTAAACCTTCAATGTGCTACTTTTCTGCTATGACTTTGCTTACAGTAAAACCCTAAACACTTGGGAAGGCAATCTTAAAAGGTCCTTGTGCTAGAAACAAATATTTGGTTCCTAATTGCGCTGACTAGAAACTCCAACACACAAATAGGCGACAGACAGTGTGAGTCACTGCCCAGGTCCATGGCCTAAGTTTATGTGTCTCTCTTTCCTGGCCATTAGCAGGCCTGTTGCCCTAGTGGATCTCTCTCTGGCTGAACTAACAATGGTCCACTGATTAAAGAAGCCTTTCCTGTGTGTATATAAATAGGCTTGTAGGCTTGTTCTCAATGCGGACGCCATGCAAAATGTGAGTGTACTGGAGTGACTGTGTGTGTGTGTGTGTGTTTGTTTGTGTGTGTGCGCGTGTGTTGGAGCGAATGTGTGTCCGTGTGTGTGTGTGTTTTTACATGCACATTAAAGATGTGTGTTTGAGGCTTTGTTTGATTATCAGCATGTACACAGCATAAACACACACACACTAACACACACTCATACTCACACACACTCACACTCACACACACACACACACACACACACACACACACACACACTCACACACAAACACACACACCCGCACACACACTGCCTCTCTCACACACAAACACACACACACACAGCCTGTGATCTGCTCTTAATGGGAGCCCCAGTCTTTTTCATCTTTCTTTTGTGTGTTACTTTTACCCACAGGCCCACTCTCCTACCCACCCTCCCTACACACACACACACACACACACACACACACACACACACACACACACTCACACACACACACATACTCCCCTCTCCCTACACTCTGAATTCCTTCTCCATGCAACACAGCTTGTTTCCTGATATTGCACATTGTTTGGCGACTTCAAACGGGGCCGTCTCGAACATGTGTCCATTTAGGAGCGTACAGGAATCCGCCACGTCTGGTCTGCATTACGCCGTCCCACTTAAGCGCTAGCATGTGGGCAGGCTAATCAGAACATACATGTATTTACAGTACAGTATAGGGCCCCCGCTGCCGGCCCCGGCGCATGTGGTAAATAAGACTGCACGGGGACAGTTCACCTACAAGTGAAGCACCGATGGCCTAGTGTTCCGCCACGCCTAGGCCTCACAGTCTAGCAGAATAATAGCATTAAACAAACAAGCCAACAAACAAACAAACAAACAACACAAAACAAACACATACAAATAAACAATTCATTTAATGAATGGCATTTATTATAAATAAATACAAAATAACATAATCTAACCAGCTAAGCTAGCCACTCCACCTCATTGCTTTTACCATTGTGTGTGGCATGTGCAATGTTATGTGTGAATACTGATATAGATGGTACAGAAATCTCTATACATGGAAATGCATGTAAACTGGTGGCGTGTCCACTGAAGTCCACTCTGCGGCTTGTGTACTGTAGCGCTGCCTGACTCTGCTGGTGGCTGGGGCAGCTGATGGCCTGGCTGGCTCTTTTAGTGCGTTTGAAGGAGTGGGTCCAGACCCGCCAGACCCCGTGTGTGCGTTTAACCCCAGTGGCTCTGTCTGACAGCCGGGGCAAATGGGGGTCAGGAGCGGCCGGCCACGAGAACCAGTGCCAAGGGACTAGGGGAGAGAACTGAAATATGTCCTGCCTTTCAAAAGGGGTTCCCCCCCGCTCTACCCAAGTGTGTGTGTGTGTGTGTGTGTGTGTGTGTGTGTGTGTGTGTCTCCATGTTTGTGTGTGTGAGTGGTATGCTGGAATGTGAGCCATGTACTCACATACTATACTGTCCACGGTCCAGAAGCCAGAAGTGGTGATATACTGTTATATGTTTGATCTTGTTTTGAGATATAAGTGTGGTAAACTACCAAAGACACATCGTCTCCTATTGTTTCCCCCCTTCACTGAGCCAGGTAGAGGTGTTCCATGTGTCTGCTCTCTACAGGTTATTTTGGGCTCGGTATTTTTGGCCACCGTGTAGCAATGGCGCAGCCGTCTTTGTAAACCCGCGGACCGTCATCAGACTAATTGGAAACACCTCCGGAAAAAGGAATACTTCTATTTCAGCCTGAGTGGACGTGTGTCTGTGGAGGTCTTTGATGGCACAAAATCTGCTTTTACAGCCAGTTATTGATCCCCCCCCCCCCCCCACCCCCCCACCCCCCACCCCCC
>NW_027468870.1:12725046-12729644 GCF_046254945.1 Alosa pseudoharengus
CTCCGCAGATCAAAGCCTTGATTTCTCATCTGAGAATCTTTCCATTCCTCTCTTTTCTCTTCCTTTCCTTTCCCAGTTTTTTTAACTGCTCACAGGGCCCCCCTGGCCACAAGACCAAGATGGATGAGGCAGGAGAGGTTTTTGGACCAGTGATGTCTCATCCCCTCCTGGTTGACATTTGTGTGTGTGAAGTGTGTTTGTGAGATGTGTGTGTGACACGTGTATGTGTGTGTATGTGTGTGTGTGTGTGTTTGCCACATGCTCTTAAAAAAAAACTCCATGGTCTATTTTTTCTCATGGGAACATCAGAGCCCTTTCATCTGTCATAATCTTATGCTCACAAGAAAATAAAAAAACGACTCAGGGGAAAAAACGAAAGGAAAACGAAAAGAAGTTGTGTACTGTAGTCCGTGGTCGGGGTGGAGGCGCGACCCGTGGATTTGAAAGCGCAAAATGGGGGGCCTGTTTGTAGGTACAAGAGCCACTGGCCAGAACTGTTTACATCTTCCCATGACATTTTTCTCTCCGACACTGTTTTGAAACAGATTAGGGGCGCGGATATTACATAAATAAGAGCGCACCCCCCCCCCCCCCCCCCTCACCCCTCCCTGCCACTTCTTCCTTTTTTTCTTCTTCTCTTTCCTCTCTTTCATGGACTGACACTAATCCTCTCACTCTGAAAAAGAGGTGTAGCTAGGTGGAGTGTGTATGTGTGTGTGTGTGTGTGAGAGAGAGAGAGAGAGAGAGAGTAAGTGAGTTGGGGGTGGGTGGATGAGAGGTTTGGACGGGGGTCGTAGAGTGGTGTTGGGGGGGGGGGTGTCGTAGAGTGGTGTTGGGGGGGGGGGGGGTGTTGTTGCCATCCCACAGAATCCTGTTGGGCCGGCCCTCGGAACAGTCCGTCAGACAGGTTGATAATGCTGGGGGAATTTAATCCCCACTCGCCACTGCCAGTCCACGCCATTGTCTGAACGGGAGCTCCCAATCCTCCTGTGTCAGATAGAACGACCCCCCCCCACTCCACACACACACACACACACACACACACACACACACATACACACACACACATACACACACACACACACACACACACACATACACACACACACACACACACACACACACACTCATACACACTTCATCTCTGACAT
This sequence comes from Alosa pseudoharengus, assembly GCF_046254945.1. Classification (NCBI taxonomy): domain Eukaryota; kingdom Metazoa; phylum Chordata; class Actinopteri; order Clupeiformes; family Clupeidae; genus Alosa; species Alosa pseudoharengus. Next base: position 12,726,198 of record NW_027468870.1, read on the forward strand.
TAAATGAGGAGGAGGCTGAAGAGGGTGACACAGAGAAAGATGGAGGAGGAGAGGAGAGGAAAAGAAAGCCGATTGCTGTCAGCTTTAGAAACCATGAGAGGCAGAATTATGGGAAGTAGATTTGATTTAATTGAGTGGGATTTGAACCTTGAGACTCGGGGGACAGAAAGAGTGAGAGAAACAAAGAGAGATAGAGAGAGAGAGAGAGAGAGAGAGGGAGAGAGAGAGAGAGAGGAAAAACGACAGGAAAGAGGATGTGTTTGTTTTGAAGTTGAAAGAGATCTTGTAATCCGTGTGGTAGGCTTTTTTTTGTGTCAGGCTCAGCTGTTTGAAAATCTCACTCAGAGTCAGTGACCTTTCTGTTGAGGAGAATTAAGGATCTGTAATAAGATTTAGCTGCGCATATAAACTGCGCAGTGCTGTTTGGGAGACCTCCTGTTTTGTCTAGTTAAACATATACACACACGCACACACAGCCATATTATTCTGGCCAATGTTTCAACCCTCACGCTTCAAGTTTGAACAAGGCACATTGGAGAATGTGAGGTGGAGGCCCATGGTCAGTATACAGATCACATTCACCATGGTGTCTCACTTTCACTGACCTGCTAGTGGAAAGTCGCTAATAATTGCTCCAGTATGTGTGCGTGAGCTGACACAGTGCTTGCGTTGTCACGCAAAAAACACACAAGAGCTAATGCTGACAGAGATCACTAATTATTTTTTTTCGTCGCGTTAGGAACACCGGAATGACGTCGTGGCAGTTAGGTATTTAAGACCTTATTGACCTTATAGCTGTTTTCTCACTGATTTCAAGGGGTGTAGAAGTGTGTGTGTATGTACGTATGTATGTGTGTGTGTTTGTCTCGTCCCTGGAGGAGTGTGTTTGTGTGTGTGTGTGTGTGCGTGCGTGCGTGTGCGTGCGTGCGTGCGTGCGTGCGTGCATGTGTGTGTGTGTGGTCCCTGGAGGAGTGTGTGAGTACGACAGCGGGCCTTTTGGCCTCCATTGTCCCTTGTTGCAGCAGAGGGATGTGGCTGTGTCAGCCTTGGCCACCCAGACTGAATAGATGGGGACAGTTACACTCACAGGGGTCGTGTGGTCATCTGGCTGACCACGGCAGGGCTGCAGGTGGCCACAGGGGAATGCAGGCATGTGTCAAACAGAGGAGAGGGGAAAACTCTGGGGTACAAACACACACACACACACACACACACACACACACACACACACACACACACACACACACACACACACACACACACACACACACACACACACACAAACACACAAACACAATTACAAGCACAATTACAAACATACAAAAACACCCTTACCCCACCCTTACCCAGAACCTCATTTCAGCACAGATAACAGGTTCTCCAGACCTGTCACACACACATACACACACACACACACACACACACACACACACACACACACACACACACACACACACACACACACACACACACACACACACACCCACACACACACTCACACTCACAACTCTAAAAATGACCGCCAGTCTCCGCCACCCCCAGCACATGACTCTCGCCTCGGTCTCTCAGTCTCCCTCTCCTTGCACGTGACTATGCACCACCCAGCCAGTCCTCATCCATCCATCCGTCTGCCCGGTCATCCATCCGGACATCTCGTGAGGCCAGTGAGGGGTTAAGTCCAGAGGCAGGGTGGGGATAAGCGTTTATCAGGCTCTCCTTTTTCTATTTATAAGGGAGTCACACAGCGCCGTATCTCAGAGAGTCTTGTCAGCCGACACCGCCGCGGCCCCCTCGGTAAATCAGACGCAATCGTCTCCCCAACACCGAGTCAATACAGGAGCCGCGGAAGAAGAGATAGAAGAGTGAGAGAGAGAGAGAGAGAGGGAGGGGAGAAGAAGGAGAGACAGGGAGGGGGAGAAGAGAGAGATAAAGAGGGGACAGTGAGTGAGCAAGAGAGTGAGGGAGGGAGAGAGAGAGAGTAAGAGAGTGAGGGAGGGAGAGAGAGAGTGAGAGTGAGATTAAAAGAGAAGGATGGGCCAGAGAGGGAGGGAGTATGAAAGGGGGAAGTGAGCTGGAAAAGACGTGTTGAGGGAGGCTTTTAATGTGAGATGAGAGAGTGTGTGTGAGAGAGGAAGAGAGAGAGAGTGTGTGTGAGAGAGGAAGAGAGAGAGTGTGTGTGTGAGAGAGGAAGAGAGAGAGAGTGTGTGTGTGTGTGTGTGTGTGTCTGTGAGAGGCTGTGCACCTCTGTCCGTTCGTGATGAGGGTCAAGCACAGTTTAGGAGGGGAGGGTGCCTGGCCTCGCGTGAGGAGAAGAGAGAAGGGGGGGGGGGTTGCAGTAGACCTGCTGAGCACTGGGGAGTTGAACTCTCTATTGACCGGTTTCTATCTCGTTCTCTCTCTCTCCCTCTCTCTCTTTTTCTCCCTTGTTCTGTATTTCGGTGTCTCCACACACTCACACATATTGACTCACGTGTCCTTCACTTATATGAATGCAATGGAACGGCTTCTCTCTCTCCGTCTTGCCAATGGATTCCAGTCCAAAAAGCAACACATTAATGAATTCTACAAGTACACACCCTCAACATGTGTGTCATTATGCACTGGGGCTTGTCACATTAGGAACACAGTCACTTCCTAACACTCTCCCCAAATGAAGATGTTCCAGCTCCAGGCTTTTTGCTCAGATAAAAGAGGCTCGGTCATGTCCATGTCCGTGCACACGAGTCGCGCTCCCACTTTGTGTGTAATCACCAGAGCATTGGGATGCATACGCATTCCCTGTGTGCACTCGGATGATGCGGCCAAAGACTTGTAGCCCATGGCTTTGATTGATGGCCTCAGATAATGGGCCACAAACAAACTGCAACCCCCCCCCCCCCCCACCCCCAACTACCACCACCCCCAACTCCACCCGCCCCCTACATCCCCACCCGTTCTCACACTATCCATAAATACAGAGAGAGGAGGAAGAGAAGATCGACACCCTCCTCCTCCTCCTCCTCCTCCTCCTCTTTGGCCAACCTGCAACTTGGCCCCTCCCCCCTCCCTGTGGCGTGGTGGTGGACAGCAGGAGGGAAGGCTCCTGACATTTATTCAATACTGCCAGGAGTGCCACAGCCAAACGGAGCGGCTCTGTGTGTCTGTGTGTGTGTGTGCGTCTCTCTCTCTCTCTGTGTGTGTGTGTGTGTGTGTGTGTGTGTGTGTGTGTGTGTGTGTGTGTGTGTGTGTGTGTGTGTGTGTGTGTGTGTGTGTGTGTGTGTGTGTGTGTGTGTGTGTGTGTGTGTGGTGGGTGGGGTGGAAAAATTATGAGCGTCGGCTACTTAAGCTAAAAGCTAGGCCGTGTCAGTCGCAGGCAACAGCACTTAAAGGAAATCCAGCCGAGTGCAAATTCCTCTTCAGGGGAGAGAGAGAAAGAGAAAGAGAGAGAGAGAAAGAGAGAGAGAGATA
>NW_027468870.1:12729843-12749843 GCF_046254945.1 Alosa pseudoharengus
TCTTCCCTTTGTAGCAGCTTTGCTTTTTCTTTCTTCCTCTTCTTCTACTTTCTCTTCATCCCTCACTTCCATACGACTCTCTGTCCTCTGCTCGGTTGCCTCTGAACACTTGGCACCCATTCTGGGTTGCTTAAGTTACGGATGTGAGGACACTGTGTGTGTGTGTGTGTGTGTGTTTCAGTGTGATTGACAGCCAGTTCTGATGAATCATCATTGGTTTAGTGTGTCAGTGCTGAATGATACGCTATCAGGAGGCTCCTGGAATCAAAAAAAACTTGTGCAAACAGGAGAGAATCTCCTTCAAAGTAAATTGTCCCTGTCAGGCTTCCGTGACTCAACCCTGAAGAGCTCTCACAAGCCACAAGTGCTGGCCGGCCCTTTTCTCCTTTCGTTAGTCCACAGCTAATTGACTGGACTTAGTGAAATGTGTGGACACAACAGTTGTTTACTGGATCAATGAAGCATTGTTACTTCTGCAGTAGTGGGCCTCGTCTTGCTCTCTTGTTTCCAGTGGAAGGTGTTTGTGTTTTCCACCGGTCATGGCAGTGCATAAACATGGCAGATGCTCGAGTGGCCGGCCTGAGATAGCAATGGTGGCGCCCGTCTTGCTCAGCCTGGCCAATGCCCTCGGGAGATCCTAATCCCCGCTCTCCCACTCTTTCACGCTCCCTCCCTAGTTATTACACAGATCCCTCACTCAGAGCCTGACCTATTGTCCATGCTGACCAAATTAAAGTGCAAATCACTCCTGTTATCATAATACGAATGCCGTCACTCATTACATGTGCCATTGCTTTATATCGGGTGACTTTTAGACGCGGGCAGTGCTTTGCACTGCATGCTGCATGCTAACTGGTAGCACTGCCTCTGAGTTTATTTAGGAGCCCGGGGAGCCATATGATTTTTTTTGCTCTTATTCGCACAAGCTGTTGTATCCAGAGAGCTGGATACACTCTGTGCGCTCCAATATATGCCGTGGCATTGGACGTTTACAGCGTCTGCTTGGCTCCTGTAGGAGGGGGAAGTATAATGTTGGAGTCTGGGCTGCAGCAGTGAGTGCGTTTGCAGACAAAGCCGCGCCAGCTTCTGGCTCCGCGCACAGTGGGATGTGGAGCTTTCAGCAGTATTGGTTGAATGCGCGGGCATATGGAGACTGGCATCTCCTGGGCATCAGTGGGCACAGCAAGCCCCACCTCGCTCTCCCCTTTCTCTCTCTCTCTCTCTCTCTCTCTCTCTCTCTCTCCCTCTCTCTCTCTCGCTCGCTCTCTCTCACTCACACTGTTGGCACTCTGGCAGCTTCTCTCCCTGGGATACGAGAGCCTTTCAAACATGAGTAATTGATGAATTGTATGCAATATGCAAATGTGAATGCATAAATCTCCTGACTGACAGCTTAATTTATGTGAGCCTTTAAGAATGCAGGATTAGATTTTAATTAAATATCTTCAAAGGCACCCTGACTCGTACATTTTTTTTTCCTTCTCTCTTTTTTTTCACCCGGGCTGGTGGCTTTGTTGTTGTTTAAACCATTTCCCATTAAAAAATTTCAAATCAGATTTGCCCCCCCCCACTCACCCACCCACCAACCCCCACCATCCAACCAGCACCCACCCTTCACCCAACTCAGCCCCTAAAACACTGCCCCCAACTCACACTTTAGTCCAAAGTTTTCCTGACTTACCAACCTCTGGCCCTCTCTTCCCCTCAATCACTCAGGCTGTTATTCTTCTTAACAAACAAACAAACAAATAAAAACAAATCTGTACTGCACAACAGTTATGGCCCAGTGTTTCCCAGTGGGCCTTGACATGAGACTTGTGCCCCAACAGAATGGGCCCGTTGGAGACTGTTGGCACTGGTTGTGAGCCTAGGACCAGCGCTGCCACTTGGTCTTGTAGCGCATTCAGCGACTTAGCGGAGAATACAGAGCCGAACAAATCTCTGATCAGTCACAGCATCCTGCCCGTGGAGGAGGAGAACTGGAGGAAACGAGCAAACGAGCGAACATGTGAACGTGCCGCCGACCGACTCCAAACCCCACCCACTCCCTCCGGGCAGGAGCTGCTTCCTAGGGGCGGTGTCAACCCCCAACCCCCCCCCCCCCCCAAAAAAAAGACCCCTCCCACCACCCTCGCTCTGCACCAATCCTGCGTCGTTTCAGCAGCTCGGGTGCACAACAGAGAGAGGCTGAGAGACGTGCAGGTGTCTTCCTGCGCATGAATATTTAATGAGGGCCGTTTAAAAGATGACAAGGGCACATTTGTGAAACTCGCCGGGAATGAAAAGTGCTTAGTAACCCACTTTAGCACCGTCTCCCCGCCCCGGCAGCACTGTCGCCGGGGATTTGCGGCGAGTGATTGGTGGCGGCGAATGCACTGACAGGGTTTTTTCTTCCGTTGGCGAGAGGTGTGTGTGTGTGTGTGGGAGGGTGGCTGGGGGGGGGGGTAGGGAGGGGAGCGTGCGGCAACGTGTGAATGACTTTTCACTGCCATCTGTTCTGTCTGCCCAACGGGACTCACCAAATCTGTGTTTGTGTGTGTGTCTCTCTTTCTTTCTCTCTCTCTCTGTGTGTGTGTGTGTGTGTGTGTGTGTGTGTGTGGAGAAAGGGGACTTGTGCTGTCTCCCAGTCTGTCTGTCTGTAGGTCTGTCTGTGAGGAGGCCCCAGTGCAGTACACACGACACAAGAGGGGGGGAGAGCGTCAAACACACACACACACACACACACACACACACACACACACACACACACACACACACACACACTCACACTCACACTTTAACACACACAAAGACTTGCACAAACTCAATCACACACTTAGACACAAACTCTCACATTTACTCACTCTCACACTTAGACACAAACACTCTCCCATTCCAATGTTTACACTCATAAATACACACACACACACACACAAACATACACACACACACGCTCATGCTCACACTTTTTCTCACTCTCACACAACCGCTGAGCATCATTAAATGTGATGGGGAGGACACTTTAAGCTGACACCCTGAAGCCTAAGAGTTGACTGAATGTACAAATAAACTAGTCAATCTTTTTGTACAAGGAATAGCTGATAATAATGACTACTTAATTAAAAACAGTAGAAACATTAATGGGTCATACGACTGGAATAAAGTCTGGGAAATGCCTCAAATTTAACCCAACAAATTTAACCCAACAAATATAACTCAACAAATATAGCCCAACATGTCACCATGGAAAAAAAAAACACTGATCCTGCAAGTGTAGAGGAGGGATTTCCACTTCCAAGACAATGTGCTATTAAGATATGCGATGTGTCCACTTAATCCTATTCTTAGATGAGAGGATCATTTCATTTAAGGAAGCACCTGTCCTGCACATGGAAAGAGCTGCTTGAACCCCAACAATACCCAGGCAAAGTGGGGCAGAATGAGCAAATGGCTTCAAGTGTCCCTGGGGGGAGAGGGGGGAGAGAGCGAGAGAGAGGGAGCGAGAGAGAGAGGGGGGGTGGAGAAAGAATCTGTACTCTTGCATTCACCTCATGGGAAAAAAAGCCTGAGTTCAGTTCTAACGACCCCAGTGGATTTTTTTTTTTCAATCTCTCTCTCTCTCTCCCTCTCTCTATCTCTCACACACTCACACACACACACACACACACACACTCAGTGGGGCTCGCCCCATGCAGGAACGCGTGGAGAAAAAAAAAGGCGACACTGCCGTGTAATAAGAACCCGAAACAAAAGATATTGTGCTGGTTGCCTCGCGCGCCTGGACTCACGGCCCGAGTGGATGGAAAGTCAAACACTTGGGAGGGGAAGAGCTCCTTTTCCTCCTCCTCTTCTTGGAGTCGTCGGCTGTGGCGGCAGCGGAAATGTCTGCTTACGCCCGCTAACACGGGCGTCCAGCAGCCGTCTGCAGGTTTCCACCCTGGTAGACCGGTCCACTTCGCTCGGTGTGGCGATGTCTCCGATTCCTGGGCTGGGCAGGGCTGACCCCACAGAACCTCACTCTGCTCTGCTCCGCCAGCTTGTTTTTTAATTTGGTTTCCTCTCCGGAAATGTTGACACATTATAGGAAAATGTTGGTAATTGATTGTTTTTCAAGACCACCACGTAGCAGGAATTATAAAGCGCCTTGTAAATTTTCAGCACTTGAAATTATTATGAGTTTATTCCATTTGTTTGGAGGAGAAAGGTTCATCAACACAAAATAATCACTTAACTTGCACTTAAATTGGTATACAAATATATATAAATATCAAAATTGGACTTTATTTAATTTTACATTATCTGTTTTATTTTACTGTACTGGACTTAAAAAAGTAATTACATTAGATAGATTAAATTCAACTCAATTTTATTGACTTTTTCACAGTCTTTTCTTTAAGAAGTTTATGTATCAAAGATTTACAACTTGAAATAAACAGCTAAACAAACACATTAGCATTTGAACGATTTTCTTTCCTTTCTTGACTGTCCTGACAACAGTTGGGATGTTGGTGCACGTTTTGTTGACTGCTGTAGAAGCTGCCATCTTGGACATGCTACAGTTAACACCATCGAGCGGTCTTGAGTTACGGACTGGCTGGCTACACCCGGAAAAGTGATTAATGTTGATTAAGCCCCCCCCCCCTCCCTTCCCCACTCTGTTTCACACGCTTGACTGTTCATAGTTTTTAATTGGATTAGTAAAAAGTGACAGTCGCGAGTGCTGTGCATTTTCATCGGTCCACTTTGAGCTGTTGACAGTCGGTGGCGACGCCAGGGGAGGTGGCGCGAGGCTTGCCCGGTGGAACACCCGGCCTCTTGAAGCGCGGTGTGGGTTCACAGGGAGTTTACCATCGATTGAAATGGCTGGCCACTCAATAGCAGATATTGCACGTAATGGAGTCGTTTTACTCCAGAAACTGCCTGTGGTTGCTCGTTCAGGCAGTACAGTGTGTATTCGGATGTACAGTATAGAGTTTGATGGAAGTTAAGCCCTCCCAATCATCATGTACTTTCTCAAGTATTTTATGACCTATTTCTTCAGACTGTGGAGCATAGCAAAAGTCTCCCAGTGGTTTGATTATTGTGTAATGCAAGCAGCCCTATCTAGAACAGGTATAATAGCAGTGGTCTGGTAGATTAAAATTCTTTTTTTTTATTATGAATGCTTTTATATAGATCCAAAACCTTTTTAGAATAGATTCAGGTTGACATCAAAAGATTGTAAAAGCTTACAGATGTGCCATAAACCATTGAGGGCATGATGTAAACGTACAGTCTTTTACATTTAACTTTATGCTCTGTCTTGTTTATCAACATCAAATGTAGCTAGACAGAGAATGATCGTGAGCTGTTTTTATTGACGTCTGACAAAATCAGTAGATCAACCATGTCCACATGTTGATGGGTTTTTTTAATGACATATCCACCTTCCTTGCGCTCACTCTAAGGCAGCCATTTTCACATTGTGTCTAGATATGGAACCAACACTACCATGGCCATTCCACTAAAGAAACATACTACAATAGCCTGGCTTTTTATCTTTTTAGCCTGGCTTTTTATCTTTTTAGCCTGGCTTTTTTATCTTTTTAGCCTGGCTTTTTATCTTTTTAGCCTGGCTTTTTATTTTTTTAGCCTGGCTTTTTATCTTTTTAGCCTGGCTTTTTATCTTTTTAGCCTGGCTTTTTTATCTTTTTAGCCTGGCTTTTTATCTTTTTAGCCTGGCTTTTTTATTGTTTTGTTACCTTTTTGTTTCATCGTTTTGTTTTATCTTTTTGTTTTGTTATCTTTTTATCAGCCTATTGGACATGAAAATGCTCAGTCTATTGTGTTTGTATTATATGTTCGTACATGTGCATAGTTGATCTAATGTTCATGGTAGACAATGGTGATGAGGTATTCCCTTTGTGTGTGTCTGCATTAATTTGTGTATATTCCTGTGTGGGAAATATGTATGGAAGTATCATGTATGGATGTGAGTGTGACGATTAATACAGGGTGTGTGTGTGTGTGTGTGTGTGTGTGTGTGTGTGTGTGTGTGTGTGTGTGTGTGTGTGTGTGTGTGTGTGTGTGTGTGTGTGTGTGAAGATCTGGGATGAGGTGTTGGGTGTTGTTGCATAACTTGAGGAAAGTTTTAGCTTGCTTCCCACTTCCTGTCCCCTTGGGGGCAGGAATCTCATCGCTCGAATTTTATACACGTACACAGGTACACATACACACACATACACACACTTAGAGGGGGGAGAGGCAGTACAATGGATGTAAGAGAGAGAGAGAGAAAGAGAGAGAGAGAGAGAGATGTGAAAACAATGTGCCTGTGCGTCGCCGAGCCCTTATCAGATAGGGTCCTGTAGGAATATGAGACTTCAAGGCATGTGCTTTTTTGGAGCTGATCGCTATCTGGCGTTCCAGGGGGCCACATTTGTATCCTGGGTCTCCTGTGTGTTCTATCGCTGCTGGATCTCAGACTACCTGCCACTGCCTAATACCCACACCCATACCACATGCATCTGTGCGTGTGACAGAGAAAGAGACTGTGTGTGTGTGTGTGTGTGTGTGAGAGAGAGAGAGAGAATGAGAAAGAGAGAGACTTACTGTGTCTGTGTGTGTGTGTGTGTGTGTGTGTGTGTGTGTGTGTGTGTGTGTGTGTGTGTGTGTGTTTGCGTTGTTTGTGTGTGTGCTTTTAGGCGAGGAAGTGTGATGGGTATTACAATAGCTTATATTTATGTTATAGCACACAGGCCAGGAAGCAGTGTGTGTGTGTGTGTGTGCGTGTGTGCATGTGTGCAGTTTTATGTAGGCCAGTGAGAAAGAGAATGAGAAAATGTATGTGTTTGTTTGTGGGGGGTAGAATGACTGCATCATGCTGTAATGGAGAAACCTTTTCATTGGTCACTGATTCATCTCGCATTGCGTTATACCTATTTTTCTTCTGTGTCACTGAATCAGGACATTCTAAAGGACTTTACTTTAGAGACTTAGCCTTGGCCTTCACATAATAACTTTAGATTTGTGATTTATATATAGCATACATTTTTTTTCCTAAAGAGGTAAAACGAGGCCTATTATTTATTTCTCTCTCTCTCTCCCTCCCTTACACACACTCTTTCTCTGTCTTTTTCTCACGCTTCCATTTAAGCAATTAGAAGTGTTGTTTACAATATCTGTGAACACTGGGATCATTGTTTACCAGAAATCTAAATTGCACGAAGGATGTCTTTGGATAATGGTGCACTGAGAGTTGATTTTTGTTAATACACGGTGTGATGAACTAAACTGTGAAATATGTATTTACTTCATTAAATGAATTAAAGTTTTATAACCAGGTCCTTCTCTCTCTCTCTCTCTCTCTCAGCTCCAGGCCCGGTCGCCCTCCCAAGCGTTCCCTAGGGGTGCCCATGCAGGACAGCTCCAGGCTCCTGCCCCATGGTGTCCACGGCCTGCTCTCCCCCGGCCTGCTCTCCCACACAGGTGAGCCACTGCCCCCAGTCCTCCCTGTATCCTCTGGCCATCATGACCCCCCCCCCCCACACACACACACACACATCATCATCACTCTTGCCACCCAAACATGTAGTCCCACCAGCTGGGATGTGTCTTTGTCCCCCGGCACCATCTCTCCGGTCTGCCGCTGGTCCTTCATGCCCCTCTCTCTGCTCTGCCCTCTCTCCGGTCTGCCGCTGGTCCTTCATGCCCCTCTCTCCGGTCTTCTCCCCGCTCCACTGCAGCCACCTGGAGGAAGCCTTCACCTGATGGTGGTGGGGGTGGTTCTCATCCTTTCCACCATCCTCTCATATGCCTCTCCAGAGCCTCCTGTACCAGGTCCTTAACACTAAACCTCTGAGACATGAAACCCAGAAAGTGGTGAACTAGATCAGACCGGCCGGACCAGACCCGGGCCACATGGGTTCTAGAATTTGGAGCAAGCACGGAAGGATGCTAAGAGCCACATCTGCTAGCCTTGTTGCTAGCGGTGCACTCTGGGAGTGAGGTCCACACTGCACAGCTGTCCAGCTACACTGTCTCTCCGTTACACAACCTTGAGCGAGCTTCCTACATTGAAAACCTGAATGTGGTGAAAAATAGACAGAGGACACCTTCCCGCTCCCCCGCACCCCCCCCCCCCCCCACACACACACACACACACCCAAACACAAGAGACTATTTTCTCTCACACATTAATTATGCAGCAAAAAGTGGCAGTATAAATAGTGCTGACTTTGTCTCCCTTTATGTTTGGGGTTCATTTGGTACTAATCTAGCAAAGGTTCTGATATTTCTGTTTTAAGGTCTTCCTCTGTCCCCCCCTTCTCTGTTTTTGTCCATGCTCTCTCTCTCTCTCTCTCTCTCTCTCTGTGGTCTGCCTTTTTCCCTTTTCTTCTCTCCCCTCGCTGCTCATCTCTCCTCTCCTCCCACTCCTCCTCCTCCTTCTGCAAATCAGCTCCTATTGATTTTCGCCCTCTGTCCTTCAGTGGACACGGCTGCGTCTCAAACAGAGGTTAAACTATTGGATTTCTGTTGCGCTTTCTCACACATGTATTTGTTCTCTCTCCCTCTCTCTCTCTCTCTCTTTCTTTATCTCTCGCTCTCTTTGTCATGTTGCTTTTAAAAAAAAAACGTTCCTATATTTAATGTGTATTCTTCATTTCACTTTTAAAAATCAGTTTACTTTTCTTTCCCGTCATTGTTCCATACTATTGTACACACACACACACACACACACATACATACAGACACACACACACATGCATAGACACATGCTGTGTGTGTGTGTGTGTGTGTGTTCGTGTGTCTGTGTTTGTACTCTTTGTGTGCGTGCATCTGTGTGTGTGTGTGTGTGTGTGTGTGTGTGTGTGTGTGTGTGTGTGTGTGTGTGTATCTGTGTGTGTCTGAGTGTGTGTGTGTGTTTGTGTCCTCTCTGGCGGTGCATGTGGTCAGCTCCCTCCAGCAGACTGCAGGCGGGCACCCGGTTGTCTTCCTCCGGTCTCCTTTCCTCTCCGGATTGCTGATGGTAGTGGCAATTTAGCCCTCACAATGGCCAGCTTGGCTATTGATCCAAACAGCCGCGAGCCCCGAGCAGTCAGTTAGCGATGGGACTGATTGATTTCAGATGACGCGTGTTATTATGTGTGTGTGTGTGTGTGTGTGTGTGTGTGTGTGTGTCGCTCACCCCTGGCCCATCCTCCCACCCCCCTCCACTTCCTTATTCAGTAAGCATCTGCATTCTCCCAAATGTCTCACTGGCATGTCTGTGTGTCCTCCTGAGAAACATTGCTTATGCTTTTATTTCGCTTTGCTCTAATTATAAAGAAGCACTCAAGTATTTTTCAGTATTGACATATGTAAATAATTAGATTTGTTGTTTTAAACTATTTGATTTAGATATGTGTGTGTATGTTTACATGCATGCGTGTGTGTGTGTGTGTGTGTGTGTGTGCTTGTGGATGTGTGTGTGTGTGTGTGTGTGTGTGTGTGTGTGTGTGTGTGTGTGTGTGTGTGTGTGTGTGCACTTTGTATTTTATCTGCAGTAGTCAATTTATCACAAGATACATTTTGATGTCTGACTGCGCATAAGAGCTGCCTGTCTGATCCTGGACCAGATTAAAGATTTCTGCCGCTTGCACACTCCTAGTATTGCAGGAGGCATGAGCATTAGGTAAAGGACACATTTAATTCCTTTGATATGTGCCAAGCATTTCACAGCACCTCAACAAACATTACCGTCACTGGCCGTGAAACAGGATAACATTCCCCTCAATCAAATTCATTTAATTTAATTGGTAAACCAATTCAATTGAAAATGCACAAAGAGAACTGTGGAGGTGTTGTGTGTGTGTGTGTGTGTGTGTGTGTGTGTGTGTGTGTGTGTGTGTGTGTGTGTGTGTGTGTATGTGTGTGTGTGTGTGTGTGTGTGTGGCCTTGTTTTTGAGATTCAGGCTTCAGTTATTTTCCTCGTGCACCGCTGCTGTAGATTATGGCATAGAGTTGGCGGTCTGTGTGTGTGTTTGTGTTTGTGTGTGTGTGTGTGTGTGTGTGTGTGTGTGTGTGTGTGTGTGTGTGTGTGTGTGTGTGTGTGTGTGTGTGTGTGTGTGTGTGTGTGTGTGGTGGGGTGACAGTATTCCTGAAAGCCCCTGCATTAAGTTAATGGGACATCCTGCTGATCTGTTCAACAGAGGCTCAGTGTTGTTTTTTTCCACTGCTACAGACAAACCACACCGTTATGTATGCATGAGGGAGGGATCTCACACACAGACACACACACACACACACACACCACAGGTAACAGAGGACAGAACACACTCGCCGACCTCTCACTTACGTGTCAAAGAACCACACACACACACATATAATGACTCCTCTAGCGTCTGTCATCATCTTCAGCATCTTTATCATCATCCTCATCCTCATCTTCCTCATGATCATCACCACATTTTACATTACAATTCTAATCATTTGTCACTGTTGAGGTTTTTGTGGGATCATGAGGATAGATGACGTTCAGATACATCACAGTAGCACGTCGTTTGTCTTCATCTAGTCGTGAACTTTACAAATCAGTTCAGACAACTGCGAGGGAATTCACTTGAGAGAAATGAAGAAGAAAAAAAAAATCTTTCCAAAGAATTTAATTAGTAAATGTACTAATAATAGTAGGCGTCACTTGGCAGTGAACATGTGTGCCACACTGGGTTGCACGAGGCAGCAGTTACTTGGAGTAAGAGCACATTTGCGACTGCGCCTTAACAGATTTTGATCAGAGTTGTCGTTTAATTATTACCAGCAATTTACGCTGTTATTTCCACCTAATGCTACAATTAGTCACCCTGGAGGAGCGGGTGCTGGGGACTTAATGGCGTCTGATCGTTGCTCTGTTGCAGAGAGATCTGTCCTGCCGAGGGAGAGAGAAATTGGGAAGTGCTCACTGGGGACCAACAGTTGTTTTTTTTTTTTTTGTTCTGTTTTGTTTTGTTTCTTCCCCCACCCCACCATCCTCCTCCTCCTCTTTTCTTCTATTCCTCCTCTTCGAGTGAGTCCCTCATTGGCAGCTGCACGAGTGGAGGAGCATAGAGAAGGAGGGAGGAAGAGAGAGAGAGAGAGAGGGGGGGGGGAGCAAATGGCACAAATGCGAAGCGCGTGTTAGTGGGTTTTGTTTTGGCGTTTGGTTTCCTGGATTGCTGTTGACAGAAACATCAGAAGGCTCTGCTGCTCTGGGGAACTGAACAAACAGCAGGAATTAGGATGCCCCCCCCCCCTATCCTCCTCCAACCACCACCACCCCTCTCCACCTCCCTCTCCTTCCACTACTGCCTTAACACACACACCCCCACCCCCATCACCACCCTGTACTGGCTCAGTCATCATGTAAAACATGAGTCCCTCTTCTCCACTTGCTCTCTCAAAGAGCAATTCACTGCCTCGTCCATGGAGACAGAGGAGAGCTTTAATATGTAGACAAAGGGGGGAGATGAAGGAGAGAAAGAGAGAGAGAGAGAGAGATAGACAAACAGAGAAAGAGAGAAAGAGAAGAGAGAACAAATCTGCATGGGCAGAAAAAGGGAGGGCGGAAGCGAGAGAGTGAGTTGCAGAAAAAAGAGACAGAGAGGAGAACGAGAGAAGTGCGAGGTGAGACCTGGAGCCACTTTAATGTGCCTTTATTGAAACATCAACAAACCACTTCGGTCTTCATTAAAGTTTCAACAAACCATAACGCGTCTCACTAGCAAACGCAGCGAAAGCTGCCATTACATTACAGCACCGAGCAGTCCCATAACGCACCTCACCAGGGAGATAGAGAGACACAGAGAGAAAGAGATGAAGAGATAAACTGATGAAGAGAGATTGGAGCGATAGGAGCCACACTTTTGGCACTTCGGGCTTCTGATGTTCCACTTCCAAAGTCTTCACATAGATAAATATCTGTCACTCTCAAACATTTAGTGCCGTTGCCAAAAAACATGAAATATAATCCCGGTGTGGCCTAAATATGCTCAAAGTTCCACCACACACTGTAAGGTCTTGTGATGAGTGTTCGAATAAATAAACAAGCTGGTTTAATTAATGTTTCACTGCTTGGCAGACTTCAGTGCACATTTTTTGGGAGGTGATGGAGGGAGGTTATTTTCCCCTCCACTAAAAGGAGAAGAGGGTAGAAGGAGGAGGAGGAGGAGGAGGAGAGAGAGTGTCTTGTCACTCCTCTTGTTGCTCCTCTTCCTCACCCCCCTGGTTCCTGCCCCTCCATCTCTCTGATAGGTGCTGTTGAAAGATAAGCAGAGACGTGCTGTACCGATGGGGCTGGTGCTAAGAGAAGAGTGTCTGCCTCTCTCTCTCTCTCTCTCTTTTTTCTCTTCTGCTCCTTCTGCCCTCTCCTGTTTTCTCTCTTTTTCATCCATCTGTCACTCTCCTCTTTCTTCTCTCGCTCTTCTCTGTCTTTCGCTCTTATTTTCTGTCACATACCTTTGCACACACACAGTAACACACACACACACACACACACACACAGGTCAATGCCTTTCCCTATCACATTCTTGAACAAATAGTCACACACTTACATTGTGTCTACCTTTCTGTCCTCCATCATACTCTGACACTCACACTCTGTTCTATCTCTCTCTCTCCTTCTCTTTCTGTCCCTCTTTCCTCCCCCCTTCAGCTCTCTCTCTCTCTCTCTCTCTCTCTCTCTCTCTCTCTCTCTTTCCTTTCTCTCCCTCTCTGTGGGTGAAAACAATCGCAGGGCCTCGCCGGTGACTTTGATGAATGGCATGTCCCACTGGGGGCAGCTCCTCCATCTGCTAGCCCCCCCTGAAAACTGGGAGGAGTGCCTGCTACCCACCCACCCATCTCCCCACCCCCCTACTTCTGCCAACCCCACTTCCCAACCCAGTCCCCCCACCCCAGTCCACTCCAGCCCAACCCAGTCCCCCCACCCCAGTCCACCCCACCCCCCAGTCCCCTTTCCCACTCTGTCCACACTCACTCCACTCCGCTCTGATAAATAGATAGATAGATAGATAGATAGATAGATAGATAGATAGATAGATAGATAGATAGATACTTTATTGATCCCCAGGGGAAATTCAAGAAATAGTGTTTAAGTCTGTCACTGCAGTCTCATAGCTTTGCTCTGCTCTCTTCTCTTCTACTCTTTTTTCACTTACTCTCTTCTGTTTTCCTGCTGGGCTTTAGCTGTTCCTCTCTCTCTCTCTCTCTCTCTCCCCCCCCTCTCTCTCTTCCTCTCTTCCTCTCTCTCTCCCTATGCTATACTATTGATTTCCCTAACTGAGGCCCGGCATTTCAGATCTAGGGGTGTATGTTCACAGACACGTCATGTGTGTGAGATTTCATTTGATTTGATTTATTTTTCCTTGACTGTTCATCATGTTAACTAAAATGTAATAATGTTGATTGTTACAGAGTTGTGGTCATTACAGTATGACAAATAGCACACAATAAATAAACAGATTAAACACAAGTTAAATATGCATCACATGTAGGCTCACAAAGATAATAAAGATGTATAAAAGTGCATACTATAATGTGACAGTGATGAAGTGTGTGAGTGTAAGTGCACTTCCTTCTGAGGGACCCTGGCACACACACACACACTTAGCCACGGAGAGAAAGCTGCTGGCTTCTGCTCACACCGCTCACATCGGCTGGTTTCTAGGAAACAGGGGGGAAAAAAACAAAACAAAAATCGGGCAAAAAGACAACCAGACAACAGACAGAAAATAAGTGCTTCCAGTTGTCTGTTTAATTGTGCTGTGGAGATGCTGCAGCTGTGGCATGGGCTCCCCAGCGGTGCGGAGAGGGCCCTGGGGCCGCATGCGGCCCGGTGCGGTGCAGAACGCTGCGGCGCAGCCATAGCACAACCGTGGTGCGCGGTGGAAAGGGTTAAGGCTGCCGGAGGAATAAGCGGGAATAAATAAAACATGGAGATCTGTTTAGTGACATATGGGCCGGCCCAGCCCTCACACATGCTAATGAACCAGCGAGCCAGGGACCTACTCAGGGAACGAGAGAGAGACAGGAGAAAGAGGGAAAGAGGGGAGAGAGAGAAAAAAGAGGGAAGAGAGAGAGAGAAAGAGGGAGAGAGAGAGGGATATAGATATCACAAGCAGTTGGTAACTGATGAAAGAGAGATGGAAGGTCCTAATCTGTGTTCCCTCATCCGTTTGAGTGTCTTAATAGAGACAAAACACTACAAAGGGAAGGGGAATGGCTTAAAGAAACCTTTATATATATATGTAGTTGCTAAGGCCAGTGACCAATAATGCAGTTCATTTTTTTCCCAAACACTCCAAGTATTTCAAGTGCACTACGAGCCCTGTATCTCCACCATAGATATGCTATCTAGTGTTGCATACCTGACATTCCTCCAGTGTGCCTTCACCATGAAACATTTCTGGCGCGTTATGGAGGCCAGATGTCTCCGCCTTACATCACAGATTGATGGAGTGAGTTGCAGGCTGCACAGGGGATGGGGGCTCCGCCCGGAGAAGAGCAATAAGCAGCTTTGCCTTTTGGAGGAGGCGGGGGAACACATGCTGATTGCACATATGCATAGGATGGGATAAGGTGGGGGAATCAGATTGTGTAGGTGGTAGTAGAGCTCACAGATATCTTTGTTTAATGAAGGATCAGGGATAGGTGTGTGTGTGTGTGTGTGTGTGTGTGTGTGTGTGTGTGTGTGTGTGTGTGTGTGTTGTCTCAAAAGCCATTACTAATTTAGGCAGACTGTTAAAACGCAGACATCATAATGAAAGAGAGAAATGGAGAGAGAGAGAGATGATTAGTACTTACTTTCCATTCTTTTCTCTTCTGTGTATCTCCAGTCTGGTCTGTCTAATGATCGGTTAAGTGGGAAAAGTGGAAGGGAGAATGCTAGTTGAGCGTTTTTCCATATTGTAATCTTTCTTCTTCTTGTGAGTCTTCGTCTCCCACTTCTTTTTTCTGCTCTTCTACTTGACAGCGTTTCAGTTTGACAGGTATCAAGCTCAAATCAGTGACAGTTTCAGTCCAAGAAAGTGCCTCAGGACGTGGGTAATGTCTAGCATGAGCTAACACAGACCACCAGCAGACGATGGCCTCTCAACTGCTATGATTCAACTGTTGCATTTCTACACCCTCAGCCCAGAAAATGGCATTTTTCATATGGACTCCAGAAGAGTTTTGAGGGGCACGGAACCCAAATCAAGCCACCAGTTCACATGATAAACTAATATTTAAAAAGACCTAGCGAGGTCTCATTTTTTATTTAAAACTAGATGGACTGGTTTCTTTATATATATATATGACTGTATATATATATATATATACATATATATATATATATATATATATATATATATATATAATTTATATATTTCCTTCATATGGTGCAGCTCTCACCTGCTCCCCACTGTCTATGGGCCGTGGCAGTGGCCTCCTTATCAGCCTTTACAGTTGGCAGTATTAGCTCTATAATTAGCCATTTAATTAGCAGCTTCTTCATGAGTGACAGTTTGAAGCCAGTGACTCACGTTCAAGACTTCTCCTATCTGCGTGGCGCGCGCGTGTTTTTCTGCTGCGGGCGACATGTGAAGACAGATTCACCCCCACCGGTTCTAACCCCCCCCCCCCCCCCAACCATCACCACCACCCTCTCCCTTCTCCAGATCCTCATATCCAACACCACCCCCTACGCCATCATCGCTAACTCCTGTTTGAAATGTGTCACACTAAGAGACAGTTCTTATGAAAGCCACCCCACCTCTGCTGCTGTTTGTGTGTGTGTGTGTGTTTGTGTGTGTTTTTGTGTGTGTGTCAATGTGTGTCAATGTGTGTCAATATGTGTGTGTGTGTGTTTGTGTGTCTTGAAGGGATGTACAGTGTGATGGCCCTGTGGAGTTAGTAAGCCGTAGGGGTTCTGCTAATCTGCTGTCAAATGATAGGTTTTGTGTGAATTAAAATTCCCAGAAAATTAGAGGAGAAGCTAAAACATATTCTTCCATTTTAAATTGAGAAGTGCAAGATTAGGACAGGTTCTTTGGATAGCAACAAACAACTAGTAAATTAAATATGAACTTTTAATGAAATACTTGACTACCCGGATTAAGCATCAGCTATTTTTCACCTGCCGAATCCTCTACCCATGACCCTAATGTTAAAGCCCACTTCACACCTATCCAATCCCATTTTTCAGTAAGATCGTATTTGTCTAGATATTTCAAATATGAAATATCAAATATTCAAATAAGACTGTAGAGCATTTATTTCCTAAGAGTTGTTAAGGAAAGTCTTCCATTGGACCACGTATGGTTGGATTATTAATGTGTATAAATATTAAGAGTTCTCACAACGATTACTGTGTATGTGTGTGTGTGTGTGTGTGTGTGTGTGTCAGCCATCACAAGGATCTGGCAGCATGTGCCTGTGTGCATTTATATCACAGCCTGGGAAAGGGGGCTTCACCCTTTTGGGTGCCCAGATACAGACTGCTTTGAAGAGTCCATAGGAGCACAGGAATGTCACATCCCTTACTATCTCTCTCTCTCTCTCTCTCTCTCTCTCTCTCTCTCTCTCTCTCTCTCTATCTCTCTCTAAGGGCGAATCTGAAAATAGAACCCGCTGGGCAGTCTGAAGGACACACACACACACACACACACACACACACACACACTTTCACTCTCTCTCACACACAGAGCAGAGAACAGAAGAGAGAGTGTGGAGTCTGTCCTTTTGTGGGTTTCTCCCAGAGTTTCATTTGGGCCTGAGCTGGCTTGGCCGGCGAGTCGCAGACCATCAGGACCGGAGTGAGCGAGCAAAAAAAAAAAAAAAAAAATGGGCTCAGCATCCTGCAGATGAGGTTATTCATTTTGACAGTACAGTATGTAAATGCCCGCTTTACTGCTTACACTGCTACTTACCCCTGCGTACGGCACGTTGACATTTCATCCCCCCTCCTGCTGTGGCGGGAAAAAAAGGAATAAGAAAGGAAAGGCACGTCGATAGCGCATCAATAAAGTCGCACTAATTTCTACTCGCCAGGCCCAAGAGTTGCCGGCATCTGCACAATTTTTTCCTACATCAAAGTTTGCGATCGGGCTCTGCTAATCTGGCATTAAAATGAGAGAGAGAGGGAGAGGGAAAGAGAGAGGGAGCACGAAAAGGTGACCTTGTCCAAATTAATAAGCCAGTGGCGAAACGTGCTTTCAACATGTAAAAGGTTAAGCAAAGGTTGGCCTTCAACTGTGGCGCATAGACAGACAAGCATACCCCTCCCCTCCTCTTCTCTCCTCTCCTCTCTCTCCCCATCTCCCTCTCATTCCCCCCTCCCCTCTCTCTCTCTCTCTCTCTCTCGGTGGCTGTGACAGATTCCTGGGCTGTGGGGGAGTGGGAGAATGCCCCCTGCGGGACGTCTTTGTTAAGCAGGGCTCGGGGCTGGCCCCTCTGATATAACATTATCACACGCGGGAGCTGAAGGCCTGGCCCCTCACTGGGACACCACTCTCTCTCACACACACACACTGGCAGAGCAACACACACACACACAAACACACACACAAACATTGACATACAAACATATGCACACACACACACACACACACACACACACACACACACACACACACACACACACACACACACACACACACACACACACACAGAGACACATAACACAAACCCAAAACACAGACACAAACAAAGTCCATTGAATGCATACACCCATAAATAAAAAGTGCAGATTATACATTATATTTTTGACGCACGCTATGATGAATTTATCACGCATATCTCGCACATATAGAGGCATGTACACACACACACACACACAGACCCTTTTATCCTCCCACTCACAATTCTCAGGATCCTGTCTATTGTTGCGTGACAGTTAGGTCACCCCCACATCAGGTCATCCTTACACACGCACACTCTCACACACACACACACACACACACACACACACATACACGCACACAAACAAACAATTCAAAAACACACAAAGAAACATACATACACACATGCACACACCTACACACACTCATATGCGCGCACACACACACTTCTAATCCACAGAGGGGCCCTCTGCACAGAAACCTTGGCCTGACAGCCAGTATGCCACGCAACACCAAGCACAAAATCTCCACTCAGCATCGAGTCTGTAGTCTGCCTGCTTTCCCTAGGGGTCTACACACACACACACACACACACACACACACACACTGCCACCTGTGTGGCAGGTCTTTTGGGAGCTCCCCAGTTGGGCCCGGAGCAGTGACAGTGAGCACTGAGGAAAGTGAAGCCATCTGCATCAGTGCATGCAGCAGCCTCCGATAGGAGCGACCTGCCCAGCGCACCTGCATCAGCTCACCTGCATCAGCGCATGCAGCAGCCTCCGATAGGAGCGACCTGCCCAGCGCACCTGCATCAGCTCACCTGCATCAGCGCATGCAGGAGCCTCCGATAGGAGCGACCTGCCTAGCGCACCTGCCGGTCATCAAACCAATCTACACTAGCCCATTTCTCTCCTTCTATCGCTCTCTCTCTCTCTGGCATGTCTCACTCTTTCCCTATCTCTCTTCCTCTCTTTATCTCTCTCTCTCTCTCTCTCTCTCTCTCTCTCTCTCTCTTATCTTTAGGTCTCTCTCTTTCTCTGTCTTTGTGCCAGTTTCTGTCTTTTTCACGCTCTCTTGTCTGATTCTTTCACAAACACACACAAACACAGCTCTCTCTGTCTTTTCCTCTTTTTCTTTCTCTCTCTCTATCACAAGTGCACACATGACACACAGACACACACACACTCTGTCTCTCACACCCTCTTCCACCCTCTGACTGAATACATGTGTGTGTGTGTGTGTGTGTGTGTGTGTGTGTGTGTGTGTGTGCGTGTGTGCGTGTGCGTGTGTGCGCGCGAGTGTGTGTGTTCCGTGTGGGTAACGAGCGGGCTGGTTACTCCATTACGAGGCGGACTGGGCTGGGAGTCGGAGTTCGCCGGCCGTGCCTTCTCCGGCCACTCGAGTGAATCAGTCAAATTATCGAGTGGCAAAACTAATTCAGTGCCCGGGGGCTTGCCTGGCCTGCCACTTCCCATAAGCCGGCCCTTCAGTCAGCCGCCCCCCTGTTTTTATTCCGTCCTCTTGTTTCATTTATTATGGCTATTGGAGCTAATCCGACCAGCAAACCCCCAGCCTGTGTGCCTGTCACTATTGTTTCGCTTCTTCATTCGACGCTCACCCCCCCCCCCCTCCCCCTCCCCTTCGCCCCTCTCTTTACACTCACTGACACACACACACACACACACACAAACACACACACACACACACCATGCCCATCACCACCGGCCCGGCTCCCCTCCCAAACAGGGGGGTGGCGTTCAGCAGGAGCTCTGCTCTTTGAGTCCCAGACTCCCCTGCTTCTCTCTGTGTGCTCAGCTGACAGGTGGAGCGAGGTTTGGGAGAGGAGAGAGAGAGAAAGAAAGAGAGACAGAGAGAGAGAGAGAGAGAGAGAGAGAGAGAGAGAGAGAGAGAGAGAGATGGCTGTGCTCATCAATCAAATGAGAGTAGTTTCGACGGGTTTGGCCCTCTCCTGATGGCGGGAGCTGCCTTTGTGCTCTTCACACTCGTTTTCTTTTTTTCTCTGTCTTCCCTTCTTTTAATCTCCCCTCATGCAAATAGGCTTGTATCTACCTTTTGATTTTTTTTGGAAAGTTGTCAAACTTGTAAAATAACTTTCCCCCCCCTCATTTGACTGGGCTTGAACTGACTTCCTCTGTAAGCAGTGCTCTTTAGTGCTTAATTTAACAGTGATATATTGTTCGTTTTATGAGCTGTTTCAAAAGGGAAGCGATGAATTATGGTTGTGTAATCTCTGGACAGTTCGCTGTTCCCAGTACACCCTATCAAGAGTCATAGAAGGTCAGTGGGTGTGGACTATAAAGCTCACTGTGTGGCCTGACCACAATGCACTGGCCGTGTGGACAAATGGAACTGGACACAATCCTGTCCACACTCATGTAGGTGGTGCTGCACAGGGGTAAGATGACAAGG
>NW_027468870.1:12757343-12759843 GCF_046254945.1 Alosa pseudoharengus
CTGGGCCTGTTCTCACAGGCAGTCTGCTCTTTTCTTCACTCTCCCTCCTTTTTTCTCTCGCTCCTCTTTTTTTTTTCCTTTTGTGCAACTGTGAACATACAATTGTGCGCCTCTCTGCTCATTGAATTGTTTTGTGGGAGAGAGAGAGAGAGAGAGAGAGAGAGAGAGAGAGAGAGAGCTTTAAGTGTCCTCTTCCAGTTCAGTGGAAAGCAACTCACCAACACCATAACACCAAGAGCTCTTCCGTAGACCACAGTATGAGAAGTGGGAGTAACACAATGCAGTTTGTGTTTCCTTAAGCTGACATATGGAACATTGGCATAGGTGTATGCATAGAACAGGTGCTGGGTGGGCTGTTTGCAGTTTAAGGAAATTCAGAACAACATGTCTTTGATTCATCTATGCTCTTTAACAGAGCATTTAAAAAAGGTCTTAACTGGTCAAAATTGCACTTTCCTAACTCTTCCCATTATGAAATGGCGTGTACAGTACGTTTTGGGAGTAAATTACCAAAATTGTTTTGGGTGGACATGATATCATCAAAGGGGTTAAGAGAGATTCTTTTGAAATGAAACTATGTGCCTATTTCTTTTACGACGGGCAGCAGCAATATCGTCTCCTCAAAAAAAAAATTCAATTAAGTCGTTTTAAAGCAGTGCATTCAGCAGCTGATCAAAAGAGCAAAGAGGGGGAAAAAAAACCCTCCTTCAGATTCCACCTCACATATTCTCTCTTTAATCAAATGGGCGTCCCGTGCGGGATATGAAAACGGGCAATTGGGCAGGACGTGATGAAGGAGGCCGACAATCGGCTGGCCCGTGCCTGACCCCCATCGGGAGCGCAGGTACAAAAGCCGCCACTGTAACCCGCCAGCGGCGGAGGCGGCGTCCTGCGCCGAGTTAGCGATTAGCCCCTGAGATTGGCCTGTCAGCTCGGGCTGGGAGATGGGGTTAGGACGGGTGGACGAGTGCGCCAGAAGAAAGAATGAATGAAGGAAGGCAAGGGAAGAAAGAAAGAATGAGAGGAAGAAGGAAAGAAAAGATGGATGGAGGGGCTCCGTGCTCTCCCTCTGTCCCCGACTTGTCTTGTTAGGGAGGGAGGTGCAGGGCAGCGGAGGGTTGTTTGGGGGGGTGGGGTGGTGTGCGATCACTCGACTCGAAGGGGCCACACTCTTCAAAGGCCGTGAGGGGTGGACGCGGGTGGACGGGTGGGGGCGGGGAGGGGTGGAGAGACTAGCGGAGGGCCCCGCGGTGTGTCCTCCACATCTGAGGCGCCATATGAAAGGCAAACAATAAGCAATCTGTTTGTCCGGCCCGGCGAAACCTGCCGCTCCACTTTCATCCGCCGGCTCCCATTTCGGTGGGGTCACGACTTTAGTCAAACATCAATTACGGTTACGATGGCCCGTTTGATCTGGAGGCCCTCGCGTCAGCATGGAGTCAGAACAGGGGGAAAATGCGCTAAGACAATACACTGATTGTGTGTGCTGTAATGTGTCCTTTCCTTCTTCTTCTTCTTCTTCTTCTTCTTCTTCTTCTTCTTCTTCTTCTTCTTCTTCTTCTTCTTCTTCTTCTTCTTCTTCTTCTTTTTCTTCTTTCTCTTCTTTTTCTTTCTCTTCTTCTTTCCCTCTTGCTATTTTCTGTGCCCGTCATGCTCTGTTGGGCCCAGAGTCTTTAGTGTGACTCACTTCAAAAGGCATCCTCACCTTCCATACCCTCATCCAACTTTGTAGTATATTCATGTGTGAGACTTGTGCGCGTGTGTGTGTGTGTGTATGTGTGTTTTTATTTGTGTGTGAGACCCTCCTTCTTCATTTCAAACCTATCAGTAATATTAAGCTCACCGAAGACAGGGCAGTGGAAACAAAAAAGCTTTTGTACTCTCTTTTCAGGTTTTTGATTTCAGCACCAAGTAAAACAGGCTGGTTACTACTTTCATATTGTTTCAAATTGTGGAGCTTAGCTAAGTACAGTTGAACCAGGAATGCAAAATCAAATTTCTCACACAGGTGTTTAAAATATTGTCTAGCAGTTCTAGAAATTAAGTGGAAAATCCTCAGAGTCATTTAAAACTATTCTATTCTACTCCAAATGTGTGTGAGCTCCCTTTGGTACAGCTTAGCAGAGAGGTGTGGTACTCTGTGTGCTAGCTCTATATGTTCTTGTCAGCTGTTTCTCTTTCTCTCCATCCATCCCTCCATCCATCTCTCGCTCTCCGTCTCTCTGTCGCTCTCCATCTTTCTGTCTCTTCTCCTTTCCCTCGCGCGTCCCCTTCGGGTTCCGTGTTGCCGGCTAATTCGTTGCTGCAGGAGGAGAGCTCTTTGCGTTTCCTCCCTCGAAGCCAGTACAGCTGTGTGTCTGACAGGGCGGCGGGATTAGGCAACCAAACGAACTCGTAATAAAATGAATCAATCATGGTGACGTTCTGTTTAAACGTGGCTATTGAAAACATTTCGCCGGTTTCCTTGGGTGCGCTCCGCAGGCCGGGGCCTGAACGCGTA
>NW_027468870.1:12764843-12782343 GCF_046254945.1 Alosa pseudoharengus
CCCTCCTTGCGGATTGGCCACAAGTAAGAGGGGGAAAAAAGAGAAAGAAAACCCTGAGCTATCTGCATGAAGCAGTTCTCAGAGATAGGCTCGATTTCAATCTCTCTCACCACTCTCTCACTCTTTCTCTCTCTCTCTCTCTCTCTCTCTCTCTCTCTTTCTCTCTCTCTCTCTCCCTCACTCTTTCTCTCTCTCACTCTTTCTCTCTCTTTTTCTCTCTTTTTCTCCTCTCCCCTCCCTCTGCAATTTTCTCTCTCAAATAGTGACCTGTGTCCACTTGAGTGAGGTCACTTTATAGTGGACTAAATAAATAAATTATAAAGGAACAGACTGACACTCCACTCTGCATTTTTTGGAGCGATAGAAAGAGAAGTGGCTTGATCATTTGATTTCTGCCAAACGGCAGAACGGTTACTTGGCTTTGCTCGAAACCTTTTAAATTGCTCTCTCTCTCTCTCTCTCTCTCTCTTTCTCTTTCTCTTGGGCCAGTATCAAGGGTGTTTTCTTTACTTTATTCTCTCCTTTTTTTATTTTTAAGAGTTGCGTTTTTATTAAGAATCTGGCAAACTGTGGTCCAGAGCAGCCGCCGGGCCATGGCAGCGGCTGCAGCCGTGACGACGGCCATCTGAAAGGACGCGGCTGCTTCCCGGGGGTCGCCGCACAGAAAAGCCACGGGGCCGCCGCCTGAGAAATGCTGTCTTTAAATATAAATATGCCTCTGAAACCCTGTTAACAAGAAAGGGCGAGATTATATATATATATATATAGAGAGAGAGAGAGAGTGTGACTGAGAGAGAGAGAGAGAGTGTGACTGAGAGAGAGAGAGAGAGAGTGTGACAGAGAGAGAGAGAGGGAGTGTGACAGAGAGAGGGAGAGAGAGTGTGACAGAGAGAGAGAGAGAGTGTGACTGAGAGAGAGAGAGAGACAAAAAGGCCAGAATCAAAGAGAGAAAGAGAAGGATAAAGTGTGTATATGTGTGTGGAGTGTGTGTGTGTGTGTGTGTGTGTGTGTGTGTGTGTGTGGGTGGCGAGAAGGGGCAAAAACGAGGGGAAAAAGGCAAAAGAGGAACATGTGTTTCTGGTGGAGGCGGCGGCAGAAGAATAGCAGAGGAGAGCGGCCCGACTCATTGGCCTAATGGAGAGCTGTCAGGAAAAATCACCGTCACAAATGACATCAGAGGAGGACTGATATATTTTTTTGCAGAGCGACTGACAAGTTAAAAGAGAAATCCCATGCATTATTTAAAGAGGCTCAGGAGGCTGTCAGGCACGTGATTTGCCGAGTTAGCAAAAACCAGGTGTGGGTGGAGAGGGAGAGAGAGACAGAGAGAGAAAGAGAGAAAGAGAGAGGGAGAGAGAGAGAGAGAGGAGATGGAAACTCACAGACTGTTTGTGAGGAGGTGTGTGTGTTGTGTGTGTGTGTGTTGTGTGTGTGTGTGTGCCCGTGTGCATGTGTGCACATATGCGTGTGTGTGTGTGTGTGTGTGTGTGTGTATGTGTGTGTGTGCATGCATGTTCATGCATCTGTTTGTGTGCATGACCAAGTTCCAAAGTAGCAAGCTGGTCAGCATTTTCTACTTCTGTCCCTCACCTCATTTAATCTCTGCTGGCGTGGTTGGAGTGCTTTGTCATTGGAGGGCGTCTCTTTCATTAGACTGATTGGACGACACCATGGAGGAGAGCTCTTAGCCAAGGTCATCCTCTCACAGTAATCTTACCTGAAAACCAAACAAAATGGATCAGATTTTACACCTGCTTCATCATGGCACATCACAAACAAGTCTACGTGGTAAAAAATGTACCCGCTGTGGTAACATACAACATAGCGAGACAAAGAACAGATTTTTGGCCTGTGAATACTGTATGTAGTATCATAGACATCCCTAGATGAAGTCGGCTGTAGTTTCCATGGACAGAAAACACATTTTTACTTCTATTTAATGTCTCACATCATAAAAAAAAGTATCCTTGAGAAAGAGTGCCAGGGAAAAATAATGTCACATGATAAACAAAAAATATATATCCCTGAGACAGAATACAAGGAATGGTTTTCATTACGTAGATAGAAAATGCAAGCCCACTGATCACTAATTCTACACTCTGTCATCAGTTATGTAGAGACATGGATGTATGTGCACATGGAAAATGGACAGAGCCTCCTCCTCCTCCTCCTCCTCCTCCTCCTCCTCTTCTTCTCTCCATCCTCTCCTCCCTGTCTTCCCTCGCTTCTCTAATCTCTCTGTAACCGGAGAGGCCTCTCCTCTGTCGTCTGGCCGATAGACACCGTCACTCGATCCGCAGGAGCGGTTTGTTGTCTGTAAAATATTGACTGTGTGGAGAGTGTGGGGATGATCCTCGTTGGGGTTGTGGGTTGAGGAGGGGTGGATCGGCTTACAATGACCACCTTCCACAACCCATCCCATCCCCACGCAACTTCTCCACAAGGACCAAAGGTCACCTCTTGAACTTGGGTAGTAGATTGGCTGTAGGTGATTTGTGATTTGTGTCATAGACATATGTTGTATGTTGTCTTTATTTTATTTTGCTTTATTTATTCCTATATTATCATTCTATTCACTGTTATTAAAACAGTGTAATTAAAAAAATGGTTCAGCATTCACTGATTTTAACACCACTAGATTTTTTCATATTAGACCGTGTCTTGTAATGGGTAGATGTGTGTGTATGTGTGTGTGAGTGCGTCCATATGTTACGCATCGGTAAGATGATATCTGATATTTCACCACCTCATTCACTCTCTTTGATAAGAGTTCAGTTGTGCCTTGTGAGGACAAAAATATGCTCTTATAAGATCACATTGCACGGCGTAGACAATGACCCTGAAGTCTGCAATTCTTCATAGACATGACACTCGCCACAGTTAAGTGACGTGATTTTCAAAGCTTCATTGCAACTCAAGTGGTCAATCAATAATGTGTCTTAATCTCATTCGTCACTGATGGTTTTTTGAAATGGAACAGCAGTCGGAGGAATGAAAGCCCCGAAATAGCGTGACCTCTTTTTCGCTCGGGTCCTCGGTCTTGAAAAGAAGAGGGGTGGCACAAACAATATTTATGGATCAAAGAACTGCTGTCACCTCGGCTGGCCGGGCTAAGTACCGGCGCTCTCTTCTGTCTCGGTATCCTGCTGACATATCAGAAATCTGCCCATTCTTTTGTCCTTTAGCAGAAATATTCCCCCATGTTCCGAGCATCAGAAATTAATGTTCCATAAATCATCTGTCTCAGTAGGACAGAGGCCACACGCACACGCACACACACACACACGTACACGTACACACATACACACATACACACACTCACTCACACACACACACACACACACTGACCACTGTAAGGATGGGCTGCCCGCCACTAGAGATTTCTCAGAGTACACACATGCTCACACTGTAACACACTCAGACATTTTGAGCAAACACACATACACTCACAGATACTCACATGTGCACACACACACATACTCACATGTGCGCGCACACACACACACACACACACACACACACACACACACACACACCCTCTCGTGCATGCACAGATACACACATATTCACAGATATTCATAAACACACTGAAACCACCACACACACTCAGATATGCTTACACATATTCACAGATCCTTACAAACCTATTTATGCATTTGTGAGCAGTATGCCCTCACACAAAAGCACATGTCACAATTCAATTCAGTGTACAACCTTAAGCAACCCCATCAGCCCTTTTGGTAACACTTTACTGAAACCCAGTATCCATAAAGCATTAGGAACACATTTAGGGCCCTATTTTAATGGTCTAAAACGGAAGTGTCTTTGCGCAAAACGCAATTCACTTTGTGGGCGGATCTCGGGCGCTGATGCTATTTTACCGGCGGGATATTTGACTGTTGCGCCCGACGCAAATCTAAAATGGGGTTGTCTGAAGTAGCTACATTAATCATGGGTATGGTTTGGGCGTAACGTGCAATAAACCAATCAGAGCGTCATCTCACATTCCCTTTAACAACAGGCACGCTTGTTCCATAGCTGATTGCTATTATGGTGGCGTATTTGCCAGGCGCAGCCAGGAGCGTTCACAGCGCTATAATCACTGTTCAGTTGGGAACAGTTAGCTATTGATTTTTCATCTTCACAAAATGTAATACAGAATTGTCACAAAGACATACTTTCCGATGTTTTGGGATCATTCTCACTGAATCACGAGGTTATGAATGCATGGTGATATATTTGCAATGTACAATGTAATCTAACATTACCTCTCTATAGACAATGCATATCTTCTGTCAGTTAATCTCTTCTCTCCCGTGCTGCCGCTGGGGCATTTGGGTTAAATGGCATCGGCATGCAGTTCAACATCACGTCTCCTTAAGTCCTCTAACATTTCCTAATTTATGTCATCAACACATCAGTGATTCGTGAAAATGTGTACGCTAGATTTATGCCTATTTTTTCACATGGACACCACACTGATTTCCCTCGAGTGGTAATATTTTTCTTTGAAATTATGTATGGTTTACAGAAATGGGAACTACATTGTATAGATGAGAGGAGCAAAGTGTGCGTTGCGCAGCACAGGCGGCCAAGCAGGGCTTCGTTTAAGTTGACCTAACTTTCAACTCTGCACAGTATCCCATTAACTGCGTACTATCTGTTGCTGGTTAACAGCACATGAAAAGCTGATTTAAGCTAATTCACTAACTCAAGACTTCAAGGCCATCATGGATATAAAACGTTTTTTGAAAATAACGAAAGGATGGAGGGAACATAGCAAAGCTTGGAGTTATTTCAGATGGGCTACAACAAGGTAGGCAACATTATGGTGCTTAAAACCTTACACAACGGTAAATTGGAACAAAACTAAAAGTAACTTTAGCCTTTATAGGGCTGTAGCCTATAAAGTTGTCCAGATTAATAGGTCGTAATTAGGCGTTGTTGTAAAGATATTGCATGTAGATGTTGTACTATATAGGCTACTAAATATTTAGGTCACCAATGCACGAACAAAACCGGGAAATGGACAAATATTATCAAGGCTTTGAATGTTTCCGTCTGTGCACGGGGGTGTCTGTAGATTGGTGTGCAACGCATTCATTCATGCAGGCCTGTGGTCATGCATGCGCCCTTAAAATAGCATCTGCATTTTCGCCACAGACTTTAGACCAGGGAGTTCCTGGTCTGTGGCGGAATTGTTTTCTGAAACTGCAAAATATCAACAGTGAACGTTTGCGCCGGAACACGCCCCGTCTTTTCGCTGAACCGCCCCCGTGGGCGCAATCGAATTCCCTAATTTACAGGCATGTACCTGTGGAGGGAAAATTCCAATATGCGCTGACTGCAAAATAGGAAAGACAAACGCGCGAGTATACAAAGTCAATTGCGCCGGCACGGAAGATAGAGCCCATAATGTAATGGTAAGAATTCACCATGCATTGCAACAACTAACTTTACACAGCTAGTTATGAATAGACATAACTGCTCTCATAAAGCATTATAAGCCCTACACATTATAAAGAACATGTGGCAAAAACAACATTTGAGGGCAAAGATGTTATCAGTGCTTTAACAGGCATTTTAATACTTAAGCTTTAAGGACTTTTACTATACTATATAGTAAATATTTAGATGCTAATAAAAATAGGTTTGTGTAGACTAAACTTATGTCAGTCATGAAGCATTGTGATTCATTGTGATTCATAACTTTTTATGTATTCATAATGCGTTACAGAAACAAGTGAAGTGTTACACCTCTCTCTTCGACTGTGTCTTTAGTGAGTGTCTATATACTTGTGAAGGAGAGAAGAGAGTTGTTAGTGTCACTTACAGATAGACAGGTAGAGGATTGAGTATGTGAAGGTGAACATACAGAAAAAACATGTCCAAACACATTCAGCCACAAACACACATGCACGCACACACACATGCACACACACACACACACACACATACGCACACACACACACACACACATACGCACACACACACTGCATTTAGTCTGAAACCCTTGGCCCTGCTAATGGGACGGTTCCTGTCGGTAATGAGATGTGGGAATTGCCCGCTCTTCCGACCAGATGATACTGTATTAACGGACCGGGGCACGCACAACGAACGGGGGGTCCACGTGGAGCTCCCCCGCCACCCATCCCCCCCCCCCCCCCTCCCCCTCCAGCTTCGGATCATTTTTCATCCGGACTGACACGGGAGCCAGCGCGAGTGTCCGAGAGGGGATTGATTCCAAATGAGCCTCGAAACGACGCCTAATGAAAACCTGTTAAGCTCCCCAAAACTCCTGTTCCAAACACCAAATGAGCCGCGGCCAGTCAGAGGAGAACACCTGACAGGTCCCAGGCCTGCGTTGAGATGGAAGTTTCTAGAACACCCCCCACCCCCCTACACCCAAAGATGATACAAGCCAGCAACTGACTTGTGTGACAATCCCCATGTTTTCTGGAGGCTCTCTTACACGCCAGCTCCTCTTCTTCTCTACTCTCTCTCTCTTTCCTTTTTACCTCTCCCTCTATAATCCATCCATCTCTTTCTCTCTTCCTCTCTCATTGTTTTTCCACCTTTTCTCCTTCTCTTGCTCCCTCTTTCTCTCTCTGTCTCTCTCTCTCTCTCTCTCTCTCTCTCTCAAAACCGATCTTTTGGTGGCACTCATTGATATGTAAACGCATGGGCCCATATCAAAGAGACATCTTCCTCCACCGTCTGTGAAGCAAGCGCTACTTATGATCAAAGCGGGAGCCGCCGTGAGCCGTTCAAAGGGAACACGGCTCTCTGATGGCCATTAATGTCTGCCTGTGATGAGGCTAAGTGAGAGAGTCTGCACCGTCTTGGGCAACACAAAAGCCGTTGAGCGGCACAATGCAAAGGGACTCACTCAGAGGCCATAATGAGAGCCCGAATGTTTAGCCGTAGGAGGCTCTATAAATAAATCCTTGTTAATTGAGAGTACGTGTGCGTCGTCCAAAAGTAGTTAGCGCCATATTGGAAGGAAAAGAGGATATTGAGGCACTGGATAAGCAGCTGCCGCATATTGACATGAGACATACAGGTTCCTTTTTCTCAAGTACTTGCTTTGTGCAGTAGACACTTTTTTGAAGTGAGAGATCGATAGCCCTATTGCAGGGTTGATTAGTTTGTATTAAATATTTGGGATAGGATATGCTTCAAAGCTGTAAAACAAGATTTTGAATGATATGGTCTTATAAAGAGGTTTTAATCTAGTTATAGGTGTACAGATAGATGTAGATTGGTGTCAAATTAATTGTTTTTTTTTGTATTTTGCTTGCTTTACCTTAATGTAAAACTTTGAATGTTAAGTTTCAGTATTTTCTCTCATCTCCCCAAGAAGCATTGAGTGATTTTTGAGACTGTGAAAATTTAATTTCCACTAGCCATGGAGAATACGACAGGAAAAGCTAAGGGGAAGTAAACTATGCCCAACGGTCTCCATAGACTTCACCACAGAATATCATCTGGCTTTTCTATTAAAATATAGAGTTCTCAGGTTATCTAGAGTCTGCGTCTTTCAAGTACATGTTATTGGTGCAGCATCATTCCAATTGGGATGTGGTGTGACTGCTTAAGCTTGTGCCTCTTAATTATTCTTCACAGTCTGTCCCCCAAAGAAAACATCCTGTCAAACTCTGTTCCCTAACTGCTGAAACTGATATGAGATAAACTGGTTGCCTTTTTCCTTTTCATTATCCCACAACACATTTTAGAATCATTTGGAGTCCACCAGGGTTGAGTTTAGGGACCATATACATTTCAACACTGCTCATATTTGCCTTGCAAAAATCGGTGTGGTTCCTCTTGCTGTTCTCCTCGGACTTGTGTCAGTTCCCATGTCTTTCCCTCAGCAGCGTACGTAGAGGTGTGGGTGAAAAACAGCACTCATTTACTCCCTGTCAGATCTGTCTGAATCCTCCTGCCTCCTTGCAACTCCTCACAGCAATTAACACTTAATTAACGCCTCTCTTTAATCATTTTCACTTCCAATTCAAACGCCTCTCCCTACGCCGAGCCTCCGGTGAATTGTACTCACATTGTTCTGGGAGGGGAATTAATGACTCGCAATTTAAATGGTTTTTTTTTTTTTCTTTTCTTTTTTTTCTTATGCTGCGTTTTCCTCTGTTGCTGCTGCTAATACTTTTTCCTCTTCATTACTTTGTTGTTATTGACTACAGAACAGTTTCTCAACCCCTAATGAAAACATTAGCCCTTCAAAATCACTAGTAGGTGGGGGGTGTTAGTGTAAACATATGGAGACAGGCACAGATCTGTCAATGTTCCCAGGGTGATGATACCATCTTTACCTCGATGGAAAGGGGAAAGATTTCACACCTGACAGATTGTACGGAAATAGAGTTTACTGCTGCTGGTCATTACGTCCATCTGCAGTAGTCGGTCACCTCTAGCTGATGTGGTGAAGATGAAAAGTGTCATTTTAAATGTTCAGAGTTTTCAGTGGACTGCTCTACAAGTAAGTTTCTGGAAGAGCGGGAGTCTCTCCACACTGGGGTTGATTTAAAGGGCTGAAGTGTGTGGTTAGGCCCTGTTGAGATTTGCAGGGCCCTCTGCCATGTAGCCATGCTGGGCAGCTCTTGCATTAGTTTTAACAGCAGCATCTCCTATTTAAATCAGACCTAATAAATTTGATGAATTCTCTCCGCTGTGTCACACTAGGGAGAGGATGAACAGCACACACACACACACACACACACACACTCACAGGGGCATGTCTACACACACACACACACACACACACACACACACACACACACACACACACACACACACATACACACACGGTGGGCCTGTGCAGATGTCTCATCACCATGGGGCTGATGTATGGCCTTGAAGGATGTCCTCTTCGAGGGGCTGCAGTGTGTGTGTACAAGGTGCAGGGTGTGCATATCTGTGTGTGTGTGTGTGTGTGTGTGTGTGTGTGTGTGTGTGTGTGTGTGTGTGTACATGTGTGCGCGCATGTGTGTGTGTGTGTGTGTGTGTGCGCGCATGTATGTGTGTGTGTGTGTATGTGTACATGTGTATAAGTGTGCGCACATGTGTGTGTGTGTGTGTGTGTGTGTGTGTGTGTGTGTGTATGCGTGCATGTGTGAATCTATATTTGGGTGTGTTGTGTGGGGAGGGGGACATCTGTGCAGAGCAGTACGGGTGTGTATGTAAAGGGGGGAGGACTGCTGCCAGAGGGGTGTCTGGCACAGAGAAGGGGTACACAAGGGGCACAGTGGGCACCCCACCGATGCCCCGAAAAAATACACTGCCACTCAAACACACACACACACACACACACACACACACCCTGCCTCCACCATCATGCTACTAACCTTCAGCTGTAGAGGCAGGGGATGTGGAGGGGCAATCAGTAGCTGTCAATCTAACTGAGAATCCCTGTTTGTGCTATATAATAGTCCAGCACAACATCAGCGTGCTACATAAAGTAACCTCATATTAGTTTTGGACCTGGTGTAGCCCAGAATCACACTTTGAAATAGCGAGAATTAAGATGAATTTGTCATAAAAGACTACAAACTCTAGAGCTAAAACAAAACGGCAACAACCCCCTAAACCTTAAACTTTAGTTAAAGTTAATAACAGTTTATTGTACCCTAAATATTGTGAAGTTAAAATATTGCTCTGTAGCCTCTTTGTCATACAATGCAAATGAGAAGGTCAGTCTGAAGGTCAACCCTATAAGAGTCCCACCCAAAATCCCTCCCTCCCTCCCCTTCTCCTCCCTTACACCCCCCCACCCCAATTAGCCATGCCTAACCAACTGAGATCTGAACAACGCCTGGCCTGCCACACTGCCATTCTGCCACACTGACCAGAGCGTCCCCCCCCCCCACACACACACACTCCCACCATTTTCCCTTTCTTAGACACGAGAGCAGATTTGTTATTAGTATGGATTTGCAAGTGCCTTGTTGAACGTAGGGGGCCTGCGTGTTTGTTTGATAGGTGTGTTGTGTGTGTGTTGTGTGTGTGTGTGTGTGTGCGAGGGTGGGGTGGGGTGGGGTTGAGGTGGAGTGTGGCGGGCGGGTGGATGGGTGTCTGCGGGTGGCAGTGGGGGTGAATTTGGCCAAAAGCACAGCTGTACTGCCTGCTGCACTGATTGCCTTTGCCTTCCTCGCCCTCATTTATCTTCATTTCTTCCCAATTACACCAAATTAGCAATAGTCTCAGTTGCATTACCAACTTAATCCCCGTTTTTTCTGCGGAGGCCGGCATTATGCGGTGGCAGATGATTCCTTGGCGGGAGTCGGGGTAAACAGCCATGAAAATGCCACCCCGGCAGATGGCGAGGCCCACAAGAAATATGACAAACAGAGTGCCAGCGTGCCGCCCTCCACCCGCACCCGCTACAAGCTGTTAATGTGCTCCCGGACAGTGTGTGTGTGTGAGTGTGTGTGAGAGAGACAGAGAGAGACTGTGTGTGTGTGTGTGTGTGTGTGTGTGAGAGAGAGAGAGAGAGAGAGAGAGAGAGAGAGAGAGAGAGAGAGAAAGGAGTTAGGGAGTGAGAGTGAGAGAGAGAGAGAGAGTACACGTGTGTGCCTGCGTGTGTATGTGTGTGTACTTGCTTGCATGCATGTGTGTTTAATTGTAAATTTATCAGTGCAAAAGGAGAGAGAGAGAGAGAGACAGTGTGTGTGTGTGTGTGTGTGTGTGTGTGTGAGAGAGAGAGAGAGAGAGAGAGAGAGAGGGAGAGAGAGAAAGGAGTTAGGGAGGGAAGTGAGAGAGAGAGAGTACATGTGTGTGCCTGCGTGTGTATGTGTGTGTACTTGCTTGCATGCATGTGTGTTTAATTGTAAATTTATCAGTGCAAAAGGAGAGAGAGAGAGAGAGACAGTGTGTGTGTGTGTGTGTGTGTGGGGCACACACACGCGCGTGCATTAATAAACAGGTGCCTTTTTATGCTGAAGTGTTGTTGTATGTGCCTGAATGTGTTTGATGAAATATATAAAAGTCATATGAGCAAGAGTGTGTGTGTGTATGCGTGTGTGTGTGTGTGTGTGTGTGTGTGTCTGTAGCCCTGGGTGTGTGAGATTATTCTAGCCTAGACTGGCATTGCGGTGATAAAACGGAGGCCATATTCCTCTGTTTCTCAGCCCGCTCCCACTGAATGACTCCTCAGAGAGGACTAGACTGGGAGGTGGAGTCGTCATAAAATGAGCTTTTTGACCTCTTCATTAGCAAGCGAGAAATATAATTACTCCTGTAAAGAAAGAACTCTGTGAATTCCAATGCCTCAATTAATGGAGCTGAACGAGATCGGCTCAGTATTCACAGTTTCACTCTGCAAGGCTCTCAATGAGAAAGAGCTGACATTTGTACAGTAGATCTGCTTTATACTTCCTCAGGAGTGTGTGGGTGTGTGTGTGTGTGTGTGTGTGTGTGTGTGTGTCTGTCTATGTCTATGTCTTTGTGTGCGTATGTATGTAGCCCTATCGTGTTTTCTTCTTATAAAGCATAGAATGCGGACTAATGGCAGCATCACGTATGAAAGAACTGAGCACACACCCCATCTTAATATGGACTAATCAAATGTAGAGGGCAGTGGCGTTCTGGACGTTCTGACCGTAGAGCAGGGCACAGAGGACAGCGGTGACTCACTCACCCGAACGTTCCCATCTATCTTGGGCTGGCCTCAGACCTGCGTTTGCCTGTTCTCCACATGCACTCATCAAGCTCTATTTACACAAACCCCGAACACCAACAGAGTTCAGTAAGAGCCAGCGCACCAGCAATATGCATCATTAGCAGAGGGAGCAGAGCGCATGGGGAGAGGAGTTTTTTGCTAACTGACCCCCTCTGACGGGAGCAGTCTGACACAACGCCGTCCGCTCCCTGCCTGCCCGGGTCTGGCCGCGTTTCGTTCGAGGTTTGTTTTGCGGAGAAGTAAACACAGCGTGCACTCACACACTCGAGAGGCCGGGCCCCCCCTCCCCCCTCGGCCCCAACCCAGCGATGGGCCCTCTCTCCCGTAAACAAAATGCACACTTTGTTTACCCCCGTCTCTCACGCACACTAGCAAGGGTCAGACTGTGCTGTGCTTCCCCCACCACTCAACCAACCCCCCCCCCCCACCCCCCACCACCACCACCGTTCCTATCCCGAGTCACTTGCTA
The DNA here is from genome assembly GCF_046254945.1 of Alosa pseudoharengus. NCBI lineage: Eukaryota > Metazoa > Chordata > Actinopteri > Clupeiformes > Clupeidae > Alosa > Alosa pseudoharengus. Next base: position 12,777,008 of record NW_027468870.1, read on the forward strand.
AGCATGGCCATTATGAGAGGTTAAAACTCATAAGTCCAGTCCAGCTCTGTTTTAAACAAATCGTAATGGATTTACAATACTTGGCTTTATTTATGTAGTCTCTAAATATGACAATTTATATGACAATTCATACATTTATAAAGCATGAATAAAAACAACAACAGTGGAGCAAAGTGCGGTAATATTGTAAGACCTTTGCAGAAAGAAGTCTATTTTTAAATGTACACAAAGAAGCAAGACATGCCATCACATGTAACAGTAAGAGTCAACTTAAATTATCACATCATAAAATGAAAGGAATGGAAGACAACCAAAGTAATAAAAACACTCAAAAGCACCCTTGTGTCTCACTGTCAAGAGTGAAGTCTGTTGTGACCCAATTAGTCACAAAGCTTTTGTATAACCTGATAAAAAATATTGTTTTGGGTTTGTATTCTTTTGCCAGTGTTCTCAAAGGTGTTGCTGTAACTGAAACCAGTGAGCCAGTAACTGCCAAGTTGACCTGTCTAGCCCTAGGTGTGTCTGTCTGGCTGGCTCTCTGTCGTCATTGCGTGTTCTCCTTCACTGTAGTTGTGCACTCAAGGTAGTGGAGTTGCATAAGGAGTGTTGGCCTCCATAAACTCTATTGTTTTACTGACGCTCCACACTGGAGTTCCTTTTACATTCTGGATCTCCGGCCTATGTCACGCCTCTGTTGTTGATAAGAACGTGATGCTACAGTCTCTTCCAAACAGACCAGCGTTAAAGATGACCATTTATCTATCTGGCTAGCTTCACATTTGTTTTCATGACCCTGTCGTTCAGGGGTAGAATTAACCCCCAAAACAAAACAAAAACAAAAGCAAACAAAGAACAAGTAAAAAAAAAGCTTAGTTGGAGATGTAAACCTGTTCATTGAGTTAAGACCCTTGGCACGATAGTGGACAACAAACACAATCACGTCCTCCTCCGGCCTGCGACAATCGATAAAAGGGGTGACCCTTCTCAGCACTGGCTCCCTAATACACCCCAGTGTCCTTGGTTCCCCGTGTCTTAATTGATTTCTCGCCGATGAGAAAAAAGTGCTTAAAAGTGGATGGGAGAAAAAAAACATTAACGACGAGGGACATTGAGGAAGGGGGGGGGGGGGGGGTGAGGCGATGCAGGACATGGATGAGGGATGGGTGGGGCTGGTTAATTATGGACGTCGGGGGTTGGGGAGTTGTGGGGGGTCTTTAAAAAGGATTCTGTTAACCAGCTCTGGCAGCGGGGGACTGGGGAGGGCCAGCGTGATGGACACATTCTCAAAGCATGACTGACGGACAGACAGGCTGCAGATTCGCTATGTTAATGGTCGCTCTCTTTCTCTCTCTCTCTCTCTCTCTATCTATCTATCTCTCTATCTCTCTATCTCTCTCTCACCTCGTATCATATCTATCCATCTCTCTTTCCCCCACTCATCCTCACCTACTCTTACTCATTCCCTCCCTCACCACACATCTCTCTCTTTCTCTCTGTCTCTCTCTCTCTCTCTCTTTCCTTCTCGCGATCCATCTCTCTCTCCTTCCATGCTGGCACCATCGTTGGCTAATTACAGGGCCAGCCAGCACTTGAGGAGCCTTTGGACTCAGCCCAAATGGGCCATCAGCACCAGCTCTGGAGATGGTTCAGCCAGGCCCGCTCTGATATACGGCACCGACGCGCACATCAGCACACACGCCGAGGTTCTGCCGCTGTCGTTTCGGCCGCACGAGGTCGGGCAGTTGAGTTATTGGGTGTCCAATAAAACACTCTAAGTAGGAAGTGTTGGTTTTCCCGTTTTTTCCCTCTGTCTTTTTTTTTTTGAAAACGTGGGAAGACTCGATAAAAATGAAGTGTCAAAGAATAAGTGTTCATATGTTTGAATACTTAACATACTTATTGGCTACTTAACTCCGATCATCTTTACTCGTTTGATCCTGTTTGTGTTGAAGTAGTGTGTTATTTTGGAGTCGTATGAGAAGATTGGCCATTCACAAACAGAAAATGCTGGACTAATAGAGTGATTACTGTGTAGAGTTTTAATGTGATCATCAACACTCTCAGTGACTCTCTCTGTCACGTTTACATACTTACACTCATTTATTCACACAGTACGCTGCACAGTTATTTCCACACACACACACACACACACACACACACACACACACACTTGCACAAGTGTCACACACCACACATTTCCACTCACAGCACACTCTCATATACTCTTGAAAATACTTTTAGCGTATTGTTTTGTATGCACATACCCAGATACACACATACACTGTGTTACAACGGGTTTAGTATATGCATACACACACACACACACTCTCACAGCCACACATGCATACGCACGCTCATACACCATGGTCTCAGGTGTTGAGCGCCATCATTAGTTTAGCTGCCTGTTTTTTGCTCTCATTCAAACAGCTCCCTGATGAACGGGCCGGGATTCTACAGAGGAAGAATTTAATTCGCATTATTATTAAAAGAATCACTCACCGCAATCTGTTGCAAAAACACCATCTGTTATTGCACTCCCAGGACTTCTCTTGCTTATTAAGCAGAATTATACAATGATTTCGATTCCTCCTCCTCCAGTTTTGACTCTCCCCATTTCCCTGCACCATCTACCCCCCTCCTCCACCACCTCCACCCCTCACTGCGGTTCTACTTAAGTCAATTCATGCCCCCCCCCCAACCCTCTCTCCAACCCTCTGCAACCTGGTTCTCCATTGCATTCTGTTTTATTGATTTATTTATGTATATGAGACACTCTGGCCCAAGCGAGATTGACTGGAGTGGGTTAACCCTTTGGTGGAAACGATGCCGTGGTCCTCTGTCTTGTAAACAAGAGAGTAGAGCATCATTTGTATGGTCGTGCCGGTGTTTTGTGTTGTGTATGGGGACATGTTATACATAAGGCTATACTTAAAGAAACATTATAATGGCTTCTCACATTATTACCATTTTGTACGTATGCAAATGATATATCCGATTATCATAATTGGTCCCTGTACAAATCTGTGTGTCTACACAGTGTTGTCTCTTGACACCAACTGGTGGTGTTTCAGCCATCATTTTATGAGTTGCCAACATGGTCAGAGCCGGTCAATTTCGGTCAATTTCCGTACTGTGAAGATTCTGTCTCAACATCCTCGCTGACACTGGATATACCAAAACACTGTTTGTTTCCATTTGGTGATTTTAGGCCTGATTAAGATATTTGCAGTTATATTATAGTTTCTGTAGATCTGTATACAGGTAAGGAGGTTTGTATCTTGATGTCCAGCCTAGGCAGAAAATCAACTACCAGACGTTTTGGCCAGATTATGCGGATTATTTTAGTCCTGTAGAGGTCAGACTCCCGTCCTTTGTTATGTCCTACCCTCCCACAGTTTCAGCCTGCTTGTACTGTTCCATCATCTCACAGGTCGAGCCACCCATTCACTCTCCCTGCTTCCCTGGTGTCTTTCTCCCCCCTCCCCAGGCGGCAGTGAGTCCTCCTGGGACAAGGAGAAGCTGCAGTCCCCCCCCTCCTCTGGGCAGCACGGCCTGGGTCCTGCTGGCCTGGCCGCCCAGCACGGCTTCTCCAGTGCCCACCTTAGCTCCCTGCAGCAGAACCACCTGCTGGCCAACCGTGAGTCCCTCTGGCTCTCAACAGACCAATCCCCCTTTTCCTCCTTACTGTCCTCTCCTCCCTCCCTCCCTCTCACACTCACTCATTCACTCACTCCCTCCCTCCCTCCCTTCTTCCCTCACTCATTTCTTCCTCCCTCCCTCCCTCCCTCACTCACTCACTCATTCACTCCCTCCCTCCCTCCATCCTTCCCTCACTCATTCCTTCACTCCCTCCCTCCCTCTTTCCCTCCCTCCTTCACTCCCTCCCTCCCTCACTCATTCTTTCACTCCCTCCCTCCCTCACTCACTCACTCACTCACTCTTCTCTTGCATTTATTCCCTCTCTCACTTCTTCACCTGCTGGCCAACCATTGGATCCTCTAGTTCTTCTGCCCCCAGCCTTTATGACTTTATCTCCTTTTACTCCCTCCCTCCCTCCCTCATTCACTCACTCATTCCTTCACTTCCTCCCTCACTCACTCTCTCACTCCCTCACTAACTCACTCACTCACTTGTTTTTTTCCCCTTCATTCCCGCTTGCTGCCTGCTCCTCCCTCCTTGAGTGTCTCTGTTCATCCCCCTCTCGATGCTCCACCTCTCATCCATGTTCCTCCCTCTAGTTCAAGTGGAGTCACTGAGTAGACCTAGTTCAGTACTTACAATGAAAAATATCGACTGTTCTACTAGGTTCATGTATGAGTTTACATAATGGTTCCTTGCAAAAATACCTTGCTGATTGCTATAAATAACAGACCTGAGAGTAGAATAATATTTGACATATTTATGCAAATCACTTTGAACAGTAAATACTGTATGTCTGCATGTGTGGTACCCATTAGCAAAGATACTCTCGTTTCAGGCTAATACAGCATATTCATTCAATAACAGATTGTCCTGAAAATTACATCAAAACATTTACAGCACTGAAATGGAATCATTTACAAATCAATTTCATGCCCATATTCACTCCCTCATTAGTGTATAGTTTAGCGATTAGATATTCTCAATTTGTTGAGAATAATGATGTTCTGTTTTTTGTGTGCACATTGAATATAAAATTCACTCTTTCTCTCTCTTTTTCTTGCTCTCTCTCTGTCTCTCTCTCTCTCTCTCTCTCCCCAGGTCTGGATCTGCCCTTCATGATGATGCCCCACCCCCTGCTGCCCGTCAGTCTGCCACCAGCCTCCGTTGCCATGGCGATGAACCAGATGAACCACCTGAACACCATCGCCAACATGGCGGCTGCCGCTCAGATGCACAGTCCACTGTCCCGAGCCGGAGCGTCTGTCATCAAGGTAGGGCACAAACAGAAGGCAGCCATTCACACACATGCACACACACACACACACACACACACACACACACACACACACACACACACAAACACACACACACACACACACTCACACACACACACAAATCACACTCATTGAACCTCTTCACCTCCTTTAGCTTCTATACTCTTACACATATTTTCATTAACACCACCATGCCTCTCACCAGGCAATGACACACATAACCACACAACACATACAGATAGTAATGTTTGCACTGTGTTAAATTCCAGTTCAGTTACATGTTACTGTGCATGTCACATTCTAAATGACGGGTCCTGACACTTTGGAACCTCACAGCAAGCCTCTTACAAACCCCTCTAATGCATTCAATATCCCTCTAGTCAGAAGCTAATTGCTAACATTATCTCGTGGAGAACTAGA
>NW_027468870.1:12792343-12797343 GCF_046254945.1 Alosa pseudoharengus
GAAAATGAAATCATTTGTGTACAAAACATGGCACAAATATATCTTTCCCAGCATTTAGATATTTCACAGAATATGTACTTGAACAGGGTCTGGTCTGTGTACAGACTAATTGAACAAATCCAAATGTGTATCAACATTCTCACGGTTTTTGCCAGATTTTTCTTGCTCAGAATTGGCAAGCACCAGTAGTATCTCTCCACATCACAGTCCAGTGTTAGAGCTCACTGGGTATTGTATATCAAAGGAAGTTTGGACCTTGGAATAAATGTGCAGGAAACTGCAGTAATTAATGGGTTACCCTGTGTGTGTGTGTGTGTGTGTGTGTGTGTGTGTGTGTGTGTGTGTGTGTGTGTGTGTGTGTTTTGTCTTTTTGTGTAGTGTGTGTGTGTGTGTGTAGTGTGTGTGTGTGTGTGTGTGTGTGTGTGTGTGTTGTGTATTGTTGTGTAGTGTGTGTGTGTGTGTGTAGTGTGTGTGTGTGTGTGTGTGCACGTGTTTGCGTGTCTGAGTAATGTAAACAGTATTCCTCTCTCTTGAGGACCTCTCTCTCCTCTTGGCTCATGGAAAAGCACACACACGGCTGTGACGGAGGCTTTTCGACTCGGGTCACGATCCGCTGACCTCACTAATGAAGCGATCCCACTTGTGACCGCAGATGTGCTACTGCTTTGGACCTCCACACGAGCAGTCGCACCGAGGTTCAGCGTTGAAGCATTTCCCACCGCGGGATTCTCACAAAGCAACATGAAATCTTATGAATGATACTAGTTCTTCTCCATAAAGTCAGTGCAGCGTCGTGGTGTTCACTACAGTGCACCGTTCCAGGACTGTATAACTCAGTTCAGAGAACAAGATCAGCACTAAACGGCCACTGGCGTAATGAACGAGCACCAGTAAAAAGCAACAGGATCTGTTCTCAACGCACCGGCCATTGCGGTGTACTCAGAAACACAATGCACAGATCTCTGGGCCCTGGTGCACACGAGAGTGGACCGAGATAAGAGTTCTCAGGCTCTCTCTCTCTCTCTCTTTCGCTCGGTCACTGTAGTGCCACGGAACAGCGGAGCGGTGCAGAAGGCGCTCCGCTCGGCCGCTCTCTTCCTCCAACGATGCCGCCGCTGCCCTAATTGCCCCGGTCAGTTTTCCACGCTGCAGATACGGAGCATCTGGTTACAATCAATGTTTCCCCCCCGCCATTATGAAATTAGCTGCGCGGAAATGATTTGAAATGGCCTGTAATGATTTCTGATAGAAATGTGCGGCATTGTTTCGCCCTTTGAGATAAGCGGACCGGTAAATCAGTCAAAACAAAACAAAAACGGGGGGAAAAAAGAGAGACGCAAAAAAAAGGGCCCCCCTCTTTTCCGCGGGGGGGGGGGGGGAAGGAAACAAATGCCGTCCTTTTTCCTCTCGTTGTGCGCCAGGAGCCTGTGCTTAAAAACTGCAAGTGCTTGGCTCCATTTCAGAGCTGACGACTCTGCTGGTGACAGAGGTGCTTGTTCTGTTGCCGTCACTGAACTGTGCTTGGAAGTAAACGCGCGGCTGTATAAGCCGTCTCTTTTTTTTGTTGCTTCCCCCCCCCCCCCCTCATTTAAAAAGGCCTCCGTCCACGGTTTTTCTTGTTGTTGTTGTTGTTTGTTCTGACGCGTGTTTGTTTATGCTAGAGAGCGCTTCCCTCAAATGCGCTAAAGGGACCATCCGCATGGCTTTGAAGGCCCCTTTTTGATCATTAGGCTGATTACTGTTCTAAGCGCGTTTGTGATGGTTTAATTAAACCGCGGCCCAGAGCTGCGCCTCGACACACCAGACAAGAGAGCACTGGCTGGAGCTATCAGGGCACTTGCACTCGCATGCGGCACACAAAGTCGACTTGTCCATAAAAGACGGCAGTGAAGGAAATCTCCTATAAGAGCAAAGCACCAGTGGAAAGTACAGTAACAGTAGCTAAGAGTGCTCAGAGTTTTGGTGGGATAATTTAGGGCAAGGTTACAGCGATTGAAAGTCACCCCAAGAGTTGCGGCACTTTTTTGACAAAAAAATGGGTGATGGATGAGTCTCTTTTATTCTCTTTTTTTTTCTCTCTCACTCTCTTCCTTGCATCCTTGTCTCCTCATTTCTCTCTCTCTCTCTCTCTCTCTCTCTCTCTCTCTCTCTATCTCTTTCTCCCTCTCTCTCCATGTGTTCATGCACTGGCAGGTGCTCTGGTTATGCTCTGGTTCTGAATGTCCGCCTAAATGAATCGGTCTCGTGTTATTTGCCCAGACACCTTTGTCTGCCCGCATGTGGCATCCTGAAGGTTGCACACGCTCCCAGCAATGGCTCCTACTAGGACTACTTTGTGCGTCGTTTTGTTTTGAAGAAGCCAATGGCACAAACAGCTTATTTATTTATGGCACAAGTTGAAATTGTATCAACAGTAACAGTTTTGGAGTATTGATTCTGGTGAAACCTAAAGCACAATTCTCATTGATTTTAAATTGTTTTCCGCAACAATCGGGGACAGACTTTTTCTCTCTGTTTTCATTTTGTCTCTTTGAACTTCGTGCCAGCTTTTAAGTTACACGATATTCACCGCTCAAACTTATTAATCTACTTCATGGGCCCTCTTTTGACACCTACCCCCCTCCCTTTATCTGCCCTTCTTTCTCTCTCTCTCCCTCCATCTTCTTCCCACTCCCCCTCTCTCTCTTCTTCTTCTCTCTCCTCTCTCTTTTTCTCTCCTCCCATGGGATACCTGTATCGCTCTGTTCTCTCCCTCCGGTGCCCAGGTGGAGGGCAGAAGCGTTGACCCAGTATTTCGCCCACTTAATATTCGGCGCCTCACCCCTCTCCGGCTAATTGGGGGAAAGGAATCCTCATTAGGCTTCATTTTCATCTCTGCATATTCATCAGCATCTACACTTAGCCTGTCAAACAAGCAGGAGGGCCTTCTCTTCTCTTCTCTCCTCCTCTCTTCTCCTCTTTTATTCTGTTCTCTCCTCTCTTCTTCTCCTCTTCTCCTGTCTTTTCCTCTTCTCTTCTCTTTTTCTCTCTTCTCTACTCCTCTGCTCTCCTCCTTTCTTTTCCTCTCCTCTCCTCTAATCCCTGTGCCGTCTCTTCTCTTTCTTATCCCCTCTCCTCTCTTCTTATCTTTTCTCTTCTTTCTTTCTCTTCTTTTTCATCTCGTTCTCATTACCCCTATCCTCTTTTCTTTTCTTGTCTTCTAGTCTATCTGTCCTTTTCTGTGTCTTTCTTTCTTTTCTCTTTCTCTTCTCCTCCCCTCTCTGGCCCTCTCTTTCGCGCCACCTGTCTTGTCATCCTTCCCTCTTTTCTTTTATCCTCTCCTCAACTCATCTCCCTCTCTTCTTCTTTACTCCCTCCATTCCTCTCTGTCCTTCTCTTCTCCTTTCATCTCCTCTCCTCATCTTCTCCTACCACTCCATCTCTCACCAGTCCTACATACTTGTTCTCCTCCCTCTCTTCCACGCTTGGATGTTTTGCACTCTTGCTAATTTGTTTTCTTGTTTATGTCTGTGCTTAGTGTTTGAAATTGTACAACTGACCCCCCCCCCCACCTCCAACATCACACACACACACACACACACACACACACACACACACACACACACACACACACCACCTTCTCTGTTTCCCGTGTACCCAACTTAAGTGGGAGGGCTCCCAGGTGCTTTGATGCAAAGTAAAGCAGCACTCTTGTGCTCGGGCATTTTGTACGAGCGGCAGGGGCCATTAATGGATCGCACAGTGTCAGTTAAAAAGCCAGCGAGATCCTCGCAAGCAAGGTCTTTCATCTCCCCTGAGTTTTATTATCTACACCGGCGTAGCTCTTATGTTTCCTCAACACTCTCAGGTTGAAAGCAATCAGCAAATTTTGCCTCGAAATGCGTTTGTTTTCTGAAGTCAATTGGCAGCAAAACTACCTAATTGGGAAAGCTCGTATCAGCATGGTAATGGCTTATCACATGGTGTGAGCTGGGTTTCCTGAAAACACACCTCCACGATGGTGTGTGTTTTTCTAAGCGAACGGGAAACTAGGCCCCTAACTTCTCTTGTTTGATCTGGGTTTGATCTGTAATGTGTCAACGACAACCCATCGTTCAGAACTTCCCTTGTCTCTGGAGCTGTGGGCTCTGAGTGTGGGTGTGTACGGTGACAGAATCAGCTGCAGTGCCTGACGCCTCCACTCCCCTGTGTGTCTGCGTGTCCACGTCATTCTGAAGACACAGTGCCCACCACATTGGTTGGTTGGAGCTAGTACAACAGGTTCAAGCATGACTTCCTGTTGAAGGCTGTGCCTGTGAAGCAAAGCATCACTAGTGTTTTGTGTAGGTAATGGATCACACGTCCAGTCCAGTCCAGTCGCGTGCGACTCTCACTGTCCACTCGGGCTGTCGCAGCACTTGTCCCCAGTGCCAGCGGTGGCTCCCAGAGAAGCATGGCATTCCTATGAACCACAGGGCAGGTAGGCCCAACGCGACAGCCACCGTTCTTTTTCCTGTTTTATGGCGCGAGCCCCGGGCCTGGCAGACAGAACCCGGCAGAACCCACTTAGGCGCATTCCTGTGCTCCGAGCCGTCTTCCCGAGCCGGAGCAATTTAGCTTCACTCGCGGCCATTAAAATATAATAAACGGACCCCCGCGTTCCACTTCCCTCCGACAGACGGCCTCTCCCGCACGCCTTCTTCCCCCCTTTCTTTTTATTGTCATGCTTTCATCTTTGGGGGGGAAATAATGAACATTGGGGCTGTTCCTGTTTGACTGGGTTACACTCATTATGGCTTCAACGTTGGCTTTGCCGTTTCCGTGCCTGGTTTTAATGCGCGCCCAGGTTGCCGCGGGTACGGTCCTCGCTCCAGAGAGGGGCCCTGGTCGGACATATGACAGGAAGTGTTGCCCGGCGGGGATTGTTTGAAGCAGTTGAGCAGGTTGGTTGGAAAAATCGCGAAGATAATTTTTTTTTTTTTTTTTTTTACGACTAGTTCTTCTAGACTTTTCTTTCGCAC
>NW_027468870.1:12804843-12809843 GCF_046254945.1 Alosa pseudoharengus
CCAATTGGCCTCCTTCTTCCACTTCTCCCTCTCCCTCCCCCTCTCTCTGTCTCTTTCTCTCTCTCTCTCTCTTTCTCTCGCTGTTATTCTCATCTCGGCATCTCAGCCACCATCCAGAAGCGTCTGAAGAAGGAGAAGAAGGCCAAGAGGAAACTGCAGGAGGCGCTGGAGTTTGAGTCCAAGCGCCGGGAGCAGGTGGAGCAGGCGCTCAAACAGGCCACCACCTCAGACAACCTGCGGATGAGCCTCAACGGTGAGCACAAGCGCCGGCCCACTTCCAACACCCCCCCCTCCCCTCTTTCTTCCTTTCTTTCTTTCTTTCTTTCTTTTCTTTTTTCTTTTTCTCTCTCTCTCTCTCTCTCTCTCTCTCTTCACCCTCTCTGCATCATGTATTTAAATCTACCCCCTATTGAAGTATTCCTTCTTTGCTTTGTCTTTGAATTTGTCGCCTTTTTTTTTGCCTCTTCGCTTTTTCCGCTCTGCACTATTCGTTTTATCCTGTTTGAATCCATCCCCTTCTCACATTTCTCTTTTCTCTTTTTCGTCGTCCTCTCTGTGCCTCTTTCCTTTCCCCTTTTCTCTGCATTTGAATCCGTCTGCTCTTTCTGCTCTTTCTGCTTTTCCTGCCCCTACTACACTCCACAGAATATTTATGGTCTCTTGCAGAGCAATTGGAATTTTTCCGGCTTTGAAAAAGACAGAGCGCATGAGAGCAGCGCTGCCTTTTTAACAGCATATTTCATTGTCATCTCCCCGGCTCCAGTTGGGCCCGTCTGCACCCTGACTCTGTATCTGTGTCGTAAAAACACATGCACTTGTTCCTCCATTGCCTCATAATGTCCTTATTCACTGCAGTGGATTTCCCTTAACTTTGTTGTCCTACTCAGGGAAAATCACTTTCCTCTTGCTCGTAATCAATGAGATTAAACACTACACTAATTTACTCTTGGCGTCTCTCCCTTTTCTTCCCTTCCATCCCTCTCTCTCTCTCTCTCTCTCTCTCTCTCTCTCTCTCTCTCCTTTTCACCTCTATTTGTTCTAACCTTTATTCTCTTAATCTTTGTGCTGTGTTTCATTCACTCTTTTTTTTCTCTCTCTTGCTCTTTTCATCCTATGCCTGTCTAATGTCTCCATTTTTTTCCCCTCACTGCTTTTCTCCATCTCTGATTCTCATATTTCCTTATCAATGCCTCTATTGGCATTTCCGCATCTGCTGTAACGGCTCCTATTAGCCTTGCATTAGCATGGTCAGGCCGCAGAGGAAATGGACACAGATACTTATCATAAATGCTTTAAATGTGCACACTTAGAGTACTAAATTGTTTTCATAACCGCTGTGCACGTTTTTTTCCCCCATCGTTCAGTTGTTTAATTCCTAAATTGTTCTAACAGGAGCAGAAATGGGAAACATAAAAGCAAATCATAAAGACCGTTGAGTACATCTGCAAGCATTTGAACTGAGCTCCGGCAATTATCAGCCAAGCCTGATTAAACCTGAATTTATTAAAAAAAAGAAATGCATTGTTGCTCCAGCTTTTTCCCTTTCATGTGATTTAATGCAAGATTAGCTTAGGAAGAACTGTTTTAGTGGGGATACAACGATGAACCTTGAAATTATAACAAAGCTTTTGATGAGTTTAGAGCTTAGAGTTGTTAATGAATTGTAATGTGATTCAGATTTGCACCGTGCAAAGCCTATCCACTTTGGTCCAACAACTACAAAAACCATTAGCAGACACAAATTAAGTGACACACATTTATTGCAGTAGGTATTCTGAAAGGGTTCTAACATGTGTCTGTGTTTGATGTTGCAGAGGCTGTGATACCAGATGTGGAGCCTGAACATAACGGCAATCAGCAGGAAAACTCCACTGTACAAGGTGATTGGAACAAACACAAACTAAAACTGTAGTGCTAAAACTAAAGCTGTTGTATGTGAAAGAGAGTCTGGAGGTATTTGGTACTCCTCCATTTTAGAAGGAATTTGGAATACATTTGTTTTCCTTTTGTATTTTTTGCTCTTTTTGTTTATATGGTTAAAGGCAATTGCACAATTGCACAGTGCAAATCAGCAAAGCAAAACTGAGAACAGGTTTTTAATGAATCAATCACAGGACATGAAAGACTCCATCTCAAGGGTTGGGCTGTGGTTGACCTGGCCTATCTAAGGGGCTTTTTTTGGGTACAGTGAGGATGAAAGGGGGAGGTTTTTTTTTTCGGTCACCATCCAACTTCATTTCCCCTCTTAGATCCCCCCCCCCCCCCCCCCCCCCCGAGTGCCTCTCCACACTCATCATCCCCTTCAGCAGGGGCTGACGTCACCCCCAGGGCCAGGCAGCCGACCGGCCAGCCGGGAGCTTCTAGGAAGCCCCCCTCTCATCTCTTCAAGCAGAGGGGTGAGGGTAGCAGGGGGTGTGGGGCAGTCGATATGGAGCTTACAGGGCCATGTGCATCCCACATGGCCTAGGGTTCTCCAGACACCTCCCTGACCACCACCACCACCACTGCCACTTTTACTCTTAAGCTCCTGTGTGTAAGGGGTTGACCCCCTGGAGGCTCATGATGGAAGTGCAAACATTAACCAGAGGCACTTTTTCTTCTCCTCCTGTGTTGCCACCTCTCCGCTTCTGCTTTCCTCCCTTTCTTTCTTTCTTTCTTTCTTTCTTTCTTTCTTTCTTTCTTTCTTTCTTTCTTTCATTCTTTTATTCTTTCGCTCTCTCTCTCTCTCTCTCTCTCTCCCTCCTGGAGCAGACGGTCCTTTGAAGACGTCAAAATCCCTGAGGGAGGGAGATTGCAAACTGATGTGGCTACATGTGTGTGTCACGCTTCCATTCTCACTCAAGAGTTCTGCTGCGTGCACACACATACACACACACACACACACACACACTTTTTTACACCACCTATTCCATCTGTTTTTGCCCCTGCACCCCCCAGCCTTGCCTCCAAAACCTAGCTTGAGGTTGCTTTTGATAGATGGAGCCTATTATCGGCCCGTCGGCTGGCGATTCAGAGACACTGTCCCGTAGATCTTATTGAAATGTGAGCAAGAGAGGAGGTGAATAAATACATATGTTTACAGGACGCACGCTGGAAATGGCCTGCAAAGTGTTTTCTGCTGGGAGGGTGGAGATTGTTTTCTCATAGCCAATTTCACAGTCCGCAAATAAAGGAACGACCATTTTTCTTGTCACTGACAGCAGCGGGGCTGCCACACAGAAGAATGCTGAGGCCATGAGCTCGGGAACCTTCTGGAAGTTGTGCGTGTGTGTGTGTGCGTGTGTCTATGTGTGTGTGTGTGTGTGTGTGTGTGTGTGTGTGGGGGGGGGGGGGTTCCTGTGTGTTTGTTTTTGTTTCTGTTTGTTTTTGTCTGGCAAAGAGGAAGGGTTCATTTTCAGTGGCAGGGGGTCATCAATGGGTGAGGTTGACTCTCTCTAGATTTTTTTTTTTTGGGGGGGGGGGGGGGGGGGGCGTTGAGTGGGGTTAGGATTACTGAAATCTTGAAGGCCTCTCGAGTTTCCTGCTCATAACTTTAGACTTCAGTCTCAACCTCCCAAGCACAACATCAAAGTCCCACCCAGCACACAGGGACCCCTCGCTCGCTCTCTCTCTCTCTCCCTCTCCCTCTCCATCACTGTAACGGCTGTATTTGTTCACATATTTTGCCAAAATTTAAGGCCTGAATCCCCTCGTGTAATTGCTGGGATCTTTGGAGTTCTCACTGGGTTACCTGCAACGGGCTGTGATGGGCTTAAAAGCACCCAGGAGCTGGTGTTGGTGGTGGCACTGCCATCATCCTTTTCTGTTGGGTGGGTGGGGGGGTGGGGGAGGGGTGGCAGGGTGAGTGTCATCTTGGGGCAGGACATTCCTGACCGTGGCGACCAGCAGCAGTAGTTCAGAGGTGAGAGGCACAAGTCGGCCTCGGCCCCGGTCACTTCACGGATCCGTGGATCGTTTCGCCGCGCTTTGGAGACGGTCACGCTCCCTGACTCGCTCTCTCACTCTCGCTTTCGGCCAGACGTGAGAGCCACTGATGACCGTGAAGCAGCGCTACAACCTCGGTGTCACCACCAAAGCGAGTCACATTACGTTTCCGACACACACACACGCATACACTTACATACATACACACACACACACACACACACACACACACACACACACACACCCTAAACCACTCCTACAGCTACGAGGTGCAGTACATGCCAAAATCATGGTGTCAGGCGTCTGTTGAAAGAGTCTCAGCAGCTGTGAATCTCATGTGTCCCATCTGACTGTACACTGTGACACATCCTTTCAATGTTACAGATCTCCTCATATCACACTATACATTCTTTATCATTGTATTATATTGCTTTATATTTGTAAATGAAAAGCAATATTAGACAGATTTCTCCTTATCCAGGATTTAGTTTAAAGGCCATCCAAGTACAGTAATGTAATCCCAATGCTTGTCAGTGATAATTCTTAACATATCATAACCATAGCATGGTTTGGATAGCAAAAATGCTCAAAGTGAACATGTGTAGACATAAAGATCTGAAAGTTTATACAGCAAATATCAACTTAATGTCACTTTGTAAGACAACATCAAGTGTGATTTATATCCTGAATTGGCTAGTCCACCCTGGAGTCCTTGGCACTATCTGTTTGTAGTGCTCAGAACCCCAATCTAATAGATGAACACAAGCCACATCAGAGTACCCATCGCACACCAATCTCCATGGATCATCGCTTTCGAGGGCAGCAAATCTTCAATTAGGACTCCTCTCATCCATACAACACCCCACCACAACTGTACACACACACACACATTCTCTATCTCTCTCTCTCTCACTCACACACACACGCACACACCCTCACAAACACACACTAATCTGGACACCCCTCGGCGGACTCCCTGCGCGAGCCTAGCCGTACTTATCCATTACGGCGGGCAGAAATCTGATTAGCCCCCGTGCTCCACTCCCAAGTCCAACTTCACAGTTTTGCAAGCCTAG
>NW_027468870.1:12814843-12822343 GCF_046254945.1 Alosa pseudoharengus
ACCTTCTTTCAAAAGTTCATGACATTACCACATATCACACCCTTGCACATAACATAAATAAATGAAACATCCATATGGACAACTTTGGTAGATTTGTTTTCTGTTTTTGTTTGAGTTTTTTAAGTAATAAAAAATTGAAACTGAAACATTACTCAATTTGTCATACCTTGTCTTTTATTCTGACTATTTCCATTGTTGTGTCTGTCTCATTGTACATTAAGCAAAAGTGTCAGTTTGGTAAGACCAGTATGATGGAGAACATTGTGCAGGAGTAGGCCAGTCTATCACCCAGGCCAGAGGAAAACTTGGTCTAAAGGCTAACCCTAGCTGGAGCAATCTGTCTGTACTCCTGTGATTTGAAATTGCGCAGCTTGTCTGAGAGTCTCCGAGAGAGGCTCTGTCTCTCAGGTTTTCTGCAAAAAGCCTTCATTCAGCCTTACCTTGACCACCCAGAGGAAATGACCTAATTAATGACTTCCCCCCTCAAAAGCTTTCAGGCGTAAGCTCTCTCTCTCTCACCCCCCCCCCCCCCCCCACTTCCATATTCCCCTCCGTATCTCTCTTCCTCCTGCTGACTCTCTTGCTCCCCCTGCCTGCTTCAGTCATCCTCCCGTTCCTATCTGTAGCAGTTATTTCTCTCTCTCTCTCTCTCCACTCACCGTGTGGTGTCTTGTTGTCTGTGGACCGTAGGGAAGCTGAGGAGAACAGACAGCCTCTCAGGTGGAAGCTTGAAGTGCAGCTCTGCCTGCAGTGCTCCTGCCCACCGCCATCAACAAGAGAGGCTGTTTTTGCACTTCAATTACAGACAGCCGTTTGATCTGCCACTGATTACCCCTCCACACTCCACACAGCCGTTATGTTAAGCAGTCAAAGTGCCCAATTTATGATTAGCAATTATTAAAATTCACTACAGTTGGTGCGCTGAATTGTCTCATATGATTGTTACTTGAATAACAATAAAGTACATGTCTTGAATTTCCATGACTTTCATTATGAAATAATAGATGGTATTTGATTAAGATTTAATATGTGGAGGAGGTTTATACGGGGACATTTCAGGTGTGACTGCTTCTGACCTTGAGACGGGCCAGGTGTTCTCTCATTTTCTGCCGATCTTTTCGTTTCAAGACATAATCTATAAAAATGGTTCCATGGCAATTAAAAATATTGTTCCTGAAGATGAAACAGGACCGGAGCTCCGAATCGATGTCACTTATCCCCTCTGCAGCAGAATTGTTTGGACAGAATATGCCACGGTAGCCTAGAACGATTGACTGTCATCAATACACAGTGTTGGAAGTTTGCCAAGACTTCAGGGCTCAGATACTCCTTGAGATATTCTAAAGTGTAGTTACAGCACTACAGTTCTGTCCATATTTAGTGAAGATTATGTAGATATTCAAAAGAAATTTAACAGAATAATAATGTTTTTAAGGACAAAGCAACTGAAATGAATAAATAACAAAAAATAAATGTAACAAACTTAATAATAACACAATAATATAAAAGGGTTCTGTCTCCCTGCACTGCAAACTGTGGGGAAAATATAGCATGCACAGAACTGAAAACAGAAAGAAGTGAAAAATCTTTCTTAGTCCCCTTTACACATTGCCTGTACCCCCAGAAAACAACACGTTTTTACAAATGATTCCACTTTCTGGCAGTAGGTTGAGGATGTAAAATATATGCCACTGTATAACGGAGGTACCCCCTGTTTTAAATCTCCTCCCTGGAAGTAAGCAGCACGTTATGTGGAGTGTGAACACAAGCTCAGATGTTCCTCTGCATGTTATTGATCTTGTGACTGTAACGTACAACAGCTGTACCACTCCTCCACTCTTGCATTTCTGAGTTATATTCCCCTTCCAGGAACAATGACTGGTGGCAATGACGCCACGCATAACATCATGCTCTTCAGTGTCTGTTCCTAAAAGAAGTCTGTGTTTACTGTTTGTCATGAAATTTGACCAAACCCATCAATTCTGCTCATGTTGATGTTGGATGGAGCTGTTGAATGTGCTGAGGTTTGTTCGCTTTGAGTGAAACCGTTCATTTTCTGAGTTTATGGCAGCTTGCAAAATTTTGCCACACCCACTCCAGCTGATTCCCATCATCTGCCTGATTCGATCACTTCAATCTAATGGATTGCTGCTCTCAATAGGCTGATGAATTAAAGCAGAGGGACTGGGGAAAAAAACATGCACTGGAAGACATGAGTAGCAGAGGGATGTGCCGGAGCAAGCCTTGGCTAAGTGTAGTGTTTGAAATGGACTGCTGGAGGAGGATACCTCTTGTCTGCTGGTGTGTAATGGGAACTAATAACCAATTAGCAAATGAAGACTTCTATTCTATTCTAAACTTAGGCATCATTTTAAATGTTCAAATACATGGGGAGATGTTTACCTCTCAATGCTGTTTATTTGGACTGGAATTCCATGAGGGAATCCCATTGATAGACTTATTTTGAACTGATAACTGTTTTATGGGATATACAGTTTAAACTTTAAACGTTTCCAGTGCCCTTAAGAAGAATAATGAGCCAAAGACTCAGAACTCCACTGACACAACTTGCCGCTCCAAACCACAACCTCTAGTCATAGCCCCAGAAAGTGAAATCATCTCACACATTTAGAGAATTCCGGAAATCTGGACTACCATACTCTGAGCAAATTTCCCTCACGATATCAAAAGAGTATTTATACTTATACTAAAGTAAATGCATCAGACCAGTATTTTTTATGTATAAGTGGACACACACACACAGATGGATGGATGGGTACACTACGGGCACTTTTTATGTTTTCTGAATAACAATTGGCGAATTGCTGTTTAACTACATGGTTAGCCAGAGATAAGTTACTCAGATAATGTTCAGGTACAAGACCCCTACATCTTTTGCACCATGATGTTATTATGATGTTATTATGTTATCATATAGGTTTAGTCAGATTTTTTTTTTCTTTTTTTTTCTTTTTCGCATGTCCAAATTTCCGTCAAGGATTCCCGGGACACTGTAAGACCGGGGTACACAAAACTTGGTGGGCATGTAACCCCACATGGATAGCATGGAACCATTGTTTTTCGTTTTGATCTGTAGCCCCCCCCCCCCCCCGCTGGACTGGATCCCCCGAAAGGAGGGTAGGGCAGACACAGTTTTCTGTGAATATCTCGAGAACTGTAGGGTTTAGGAGGACCATTTTTTTTTTGTATGTTGATCTCAAAGGGCCATGTCAACTCATTTCATAACCACTCATTTCATGTATAGCACCACCTAGTTAAACACAAAAAAGTAAAAATGAGGTGTTGTAATCACAGGTATCTGTGACCTAACATAGTCAAAACTGCACGAAATTGGAAGTGTAGGATCATTATAGAGTGTGCAAGTGACGCCACTTCCACTTGCCTCCATGGGACCTATCTTTCAAAAAATTTTGAACGCCAGTCTATGGCGAAAAAGAAATTATTTTCTGGTCCCGGTTGACTTGTGCCTTGAATTACCCATATGATGTTTGTCAATTTTAAAGACAATTTTTCATGTAAAGACATTTGCAGTTTGTTTCATAACTATTGAATTACAACATTGTGAAAGATCGTAATTCCAACGACTACAAACACAGCCACACTAGATGTACAAGCATACCAGCAACAGGTCTTAATTGGGCTTTCCTTGCCGATGAAAATACCATGAGTCAGAGGATTAAACACATCAGGTAAGTTGTATTCGTCCATAGACTGTACATTACATACTGTTAAGTGACAGCAGGCTGCAAGATGCAACCGTTAACTAGCATAACAGCTAGCTTCTAATCTTATCGTTTCATTACGTTGGTGACGTACATCGTTCGAGACGAGAGATGTAGTCCACTGAGCGGATTCGTACAAAACCAACATAACTTTTGAAGTCTATCGAACAACAGTACTTTCTTGACGTGAAAAATTATCTTTTAAATTCACACACATCATATGTGAAATTCGTGGCACAATTCAAACTGGACCAAAAAATAATTGTTATCTCTCCATTAACTCCCGTTCATATTTTTTTTAAAGACAGGTCCCTTGTAGCGGAAGTAAAACGGAAGTCACTGGCACACTCTATGACACCCTCTGAATCATAGAATGCACGCCAAGTTTCGTGGAATTCCGTTTATGTGGGGGCCACACAATAAATTAATTTATGTTACTATACACCAACCGGCCTGTAGGTGGCCGGAGACAGTTTTCTGTGAATATCTCGAGAATCGTAGGGCCTAGGAGGTCCACCTTTTTTTTGTATGTTGGTCTTAAGGGGGCATGTCAACCTATCCCATTACCACTTATTTCATGTATAGCGCCACCTAGTTAAAAAGCAAAACATTAGGTGTTTTCATCCCAATATCTCTGGCTGACATGGTCAAAACTGCACGAAATTGAAAGTGTAGGATCATTATGACACCCATTATGCCAAGTTTCGTGGACTTTCGTTCATGGGGGGCCTTACAATAAAATAATTTATGTGTACATTTAGTGACCGTACACCAACAAGGATTCCCGGGACACTGAAAGACCGGGGATACACGAAACTTGGTGGGCATGTAACCCCACATGGATAGCATGGAACCATCATTTTTCATTTTGATCTGTAGCCCCCCCGCTGGACTGGACCCCCCGAAAGGAGGGTAGGGCAGACACAGTTTTCTGTGAATATCTTGAGAACCGTAGGGCCTAGGATGACCAATTTTTTGCGTATGTTTGCCTCCAGGGGTCATGTAAACCCATTCCATATGCACACATGTGCATAAACAGATACACACGCGCACACATACATTCACAGTAATCCTACGTATGACACATATTCACACAGTAGACATATATACGCATGAATGCACATGCACACACACAAGCACATAAACAGGCAAACACACAAGCACATGCACATGCACGCACACACACACACCCACCCACCCACACACACATAAACATAAACATGTACACGCACACATGCACACAATTCAAGAATTTCTCAGAATTACAGGCAAGATGGGGGTGGGGTTTACTGTGTAAACATGGAAAACTGGCTAAAAACAGGGACACTGTCCAAAAGGCCTAATTAAAGCGATCGAAGAGGAGAAGCGAGAGAAACAGAGCAGGACACAGGTAACAATGGAATGGGATGGGGGGCAGACTAATGAAGGTGGAGATGGAGCGCAGGGGGATAAAAGAAAGAACGAGACAGAAAAGACTGCGCGAAGAAAACGAAAATATGATGAGGCATATAGCCCTTGGCTTCACGTGGATTGGGAGACAGACTGCCCAAAGCCACAGTGCGTGGTCTGCAGTGAGATGCTATCTAACCATTCTAATGTGGTTCTCCACACTGTTTTTTTTAACGTGAGAGCTCATAGACCAGTTGCACATTTTGATTATGTTATCATGTAGGGTGGCTAATTAAACAACAATGCCTGGAATGCGTCAATAGAATGAGTTACTTTTTTATGTGTTGGATGGTGGGGGTACGCGAGCCGAGTCAGGATGTAGAAGGTGGAAGGAAAAAAGTTTGGGAACCGCTGTCCTATGATATTGCTTTATGTAAGCACAGATGTAGAAATAACAATCTCAGTAAGTTCTGGACATGCATCCAAGCATTTGACTTTAAAATATTTCAGGAGCCTGAAACTCAAACTGCTGTTGATTTAAATGCTTTCCAATCCATTGTCTTCGGGCCTGATTTCCATTGTAAATGGTTTCTGGTCCACTTGACTCTGTTTGTTGAAGCCCGTTGTTGCTCAACAGTGGCTGAGGTTCCAGCCAAGTCAGCAATCAGAAGAAGCAGACGTCAGTCAGACAACAGCGGAGATGGAGATGCGGGTGGTGAGTATGGATAGATGGGCCTTCATCACGGTCAATAGCCTTCTGACCTCTCTCGGCCTCTGTGGAAGCCTGTTCTACATCCACTGCCTGATATTTCCTGGAGAAAACCACAACGGATTTAAGCAGCCTCTTAAAGTTTTACGTCAATCAATGGTTGGTACGAATTGCTTCATGCAGATCATCGTGGCTGTTCTCATCTTAAAGGAGTTCTTCCGTGCATCTTGGGTTCTTGATATTGCCCTTTTTGTCATCAAAGATTTTACTCTGGGAACCAACCTGGTTTCCTGTGCTTGGATTGATGTCTTCTACTATTCTCAGATTGTCCCCGGAAGACATAACTTGTCCATCTGGTTGAAGCAGAACATTAAAACGGTTGTTTACTGTGCGTTGGCATTGCATTGGCTACTTCTGTCTTTGCAGTTAGCCATAAACTTTTCACTGTCATTCATTATGAGTTCCACACTGAATAGCAGCATCACACAGAATATGTCTGTCTCTGTTGACTCCTTGCCTATGTGTATAGAACTGCTAGTCATAAACAATGTGATGGTAGCTGTGCTGTTTCTAGCACTGGTCACAAAGATGGCCGCCAACTGTTCAACGCTGTACTATCTGTGTGGTCACATCAAGAACATGGTGGCCAGTTGCAATTCTTTCTCCAGCCCACTGATGCAGAACCAGGTGAGGGTGGCCGTCTTAGGAATCGTGCAGGGACTCCTCTACCTCTTCTGCTCAATATTTGGCTTAATCTACTTCATACTCATGGGTGATCAGACCATCCTTTTTGACCCAGACGAATGGATCCAAGCCACAGTCATTTCGGTGTACTCTTTTGGCACCACAGTTTACATAGGTGTGGGCCAGACTCTCTTTAGACAGAGGGTTGTTGCTTTATCAAAGAAAGTGAGAGGTTGGTGTCCAACACTAGGATAACTTTCAATACTGCCACAAAATGTCACACATTTAAAATCACTGCCTATTTGTGCAATTGAAATGCTGTCAAAGAATGTAAAATGTAAAAGTGTTTACCCATTGAAATTTTTACAGATAATATTTTTTTTCAGCTTTGAATGTGAAATGTTTGGTAGCACTTTACTTGACAGTATCTCATAAGAGTGACATGACACTGTCATGAACACATGACACATGGACCCTAACCGTAATCCTAACCTCTAACCCTAACCCTAACCCTAACCGGTCATGACAAAAACAGAATGACACTTAATAACAGCAGCGTTATGTCATAAACATTTGTTTATAATGTTTATGACACGTTCATGACAGTGTCATGTCACTCTTATGTAGATACTGTCAAGTGAAGTGTAACCAAATGTTTTATAGTATACCTGTCATATTTCCAGTCCTCATCTGCTGCAAGAAACCCTCATATGTATTTGTGACATTAAAATAAAAAAAATGCTTCAATGTCAAATCAAACACTAACAATGTAGACATTCTGTGAAGCTTTAGTTGGTATATTGTGAAATATACAATAAAGAAAAGTATCTGTGTTGTCACAACTCACACACAAGCCACTCTACATTTAAATGCAAAGGCACTCATGTACTCTAGGGGCTGTAAGAAGCATATGTAATAGAGCACACTGGCTTTGTTCACTTGGGACCCACGGGTGCTTTCACCACTGTGCAGTTA